>NC_056733.1:906969709-907074709 GCF_019279795.1 Protopterus annectens
AAAATATGTCATGTAATACCACTCCATAAAGGAGGTAGCTCCTTTGAACTGTCAAACTTTAGACCCATAGCTATTCTGTCACCATTGGCTAAAATTATGGAGAACTGTGTCCATAAACAACTTATGCATTATCTTACCCAGAATAAGCTGTTGGCTAACTCGCAGCATGGTTTTAGGCCACACCACAGTACCACCTCAACCCTCATATCCTTCTCTAACACCATAAACCATAACTGAAATAATAGCGAGCTTCCCTCAGCCCTCTTTTTAGATCTCTCCAAGGCCTTTGATATGGCCAACCACCAAATACTCATGCACACCCTTAAGGCATTCCCACTAAATAGCCATGCTGTTCAATGGTTCCAATCTTACCTGTGTGGTAGACAACAAGCCATCCTATGGCAGGACAAACTATCAACCCATCTATCCGTCACCCTAGGAGTACCCCAGGGCTCCATACTAGGACCCCTTCTTTTCTCTCTCTTTATTAATGACCTTCCCACTGACATCCCAAGTGCTACCTGTATCCAATATGTGGATGACTCCACCTTGATTTGTTCAGCCACCTTCCCGACAGATCTAATGACATTAACCCAGAATACTTTCAATATAGTTGAAAACTGGCTCTCTAACCGTCAGCTGATATTAAACCTTAACAAAACAAAGTTGCTTCTTTTCTCCCCCCACTTGTAACTCTTCCTCACTACTCTGTACCATAAAATCTAATGATGGTACCATTATTTCCCCAGATGCACAAACCAAACTCTTAGGTGTCACAGTAGACAACACCCTCAAATTTGATATCCATGTCAATCAAACTATCAAAACCATTAACAAAAACTTGGTTCCCTCTATAAGATGAAACTTTCCTTACTCTATTTGCTAGGACCGGTATTGGTCATTCCCATCTACTCTCCACCTTTCTCTATGGCTCCCCTCTACTCACTAATTTGAACAAATCCACTCTTAGCAAACTCTCCAGCTGTTATAACCATATTGCTAGATTTGCAACAGGCATGGCCTATAGGACCCCCCACTGTCACAACCTAAATCTTCTGGGGTGGCTAGAATGGCCTAGCCTACTTCAGTACAACCAGCTTATAATTGTCCATAAAGTTCTCAACCACCCTGATAATACGCCTGCACTTAAAAATATCATCACCCTTGTAGCGACCTGAGGTCACTTCACTCTTCTAATAAACTACTGGTTCAATCATCCAAAATCAACAGCTCTGCTGGGGACTCTCTGTTTGCTAACTCTGTTGGCAAAACTTGGAACTTTACTTGTTTCGTGGAAGTATTTTTTGCCAACATACTTGTTAGGTACTTCACTGTGTGCTGTATGATTCTGTCTGTTACTTGTGTTGCATGAAGTTACTCATTTTACTGTGTGATACTGTTACTCTGTATACTGCATGATGCTACCTTTTACTTATTTATGTGTAGTGTATGATAACGCCTGTTACTCATTCATTGTTTAGTGCATGATGCTGCTTGTTATTCATTGTGTAGTGTATGATACTGTTACTCTGTGTACTGTATGATGGTATTACTCATTCAGTGTGTGGTGTATGACGATTCCTGTTACTCATTCATTGTGTAGTGTATGATGCTGCCTGTTATTCATTTTGTAGTGTATGATGCTGCCTGTTATTCATTGTGTAGTGTATGATGCTTCTTGTTACTCACTCATTATGTGATGTATGAGGATGCTTGTTATTCATTCATTGTGTAGTATATGATACTGTTACTCTGTGTACTGTATGATGGTATTACTCATTCACTGTGTAGTGTATGATGATTCCTGTTACTCATTCATCATGTAGTATATGATGCTGTTATTTATTTACTGTGTGAAAGTGTTACTTTGAGTATTGTGTGATACTACCTATTACTCATTTTTGTAATGTATGATGATGCTTGTTACTCATTGTGTAGGGTATAATGAAACCTCTTATTCATTCATTGTGTAGTTTATGATAATGCCCATTATTCATTGTGTAGTGTATGATGCTGTTACTGTGTGTACTCTCTGATGTTGCCTATTACTCATTTAGATGTAGTGCATGATCAAGTTTGTTACTCATTCATTGTGTGTTGTATGATGATGCCTGTTATTCATTCATTGTGTAGTGTATGATGATGCCTGCTACTAATTCATTGTGTAGTATTTGATGCTGTTATTCATTTACTGTGTGAAAGTGTTACTTTGAGTACTGTGTGATACTGCCTATTACTCATTTATGTGTAATGTATGAGGATGCTTGTTACTCATTCATTGTTTAGGGTATGATGACACCTCTTATTCATTCATTGTATAGTGTATGATAATGCCCATTATTCGTTGTGTAGGGTATAATGCTGTTACTCTGTGTACTGTGTGATGCTGCCTATTATTCATTTACATGTAGTGCATGATGAAGTTTGTTGCTCATTCATTGTGTAGTGTATGATAATGCCTGTTATTCATTCATTGTGTAGTGTATGATGACTCCTGCTACTCATCCATTGTGTAGTGTATGATGCTGTTATTCATTTACTTTGTGATAATGCTACTCTGTGTACTGTATGATGCTGCATATTACTCATTCACTGTATAGTGTATGATGCTGTTGCCCATCAACTGAGATAATGTTACTCTGAGGACTGTGTGATTCTGCCTATTACTCAAACACTGTGTGGTGTATGATACTGTTAACCATCTACTGTGATAATGTTACTCTGTGTATTGTATGATGTTGCCTATTATTCATTCACTGTGTAATGAATGATGTTGTTACCCATCTCTTGTATGATAATGTTGCTGTGTGCACTTTGTGTTGCTGCCTATTACTCATTCACAGTGTAGTGTATGATGCTGTTACTCATTTACAGAGTGATGCTGTGTGTTACTCATTCACTGTATGCTGAGCGATACTGTCTGTTACACATGTACTGTGTGATTCTAGTATTCTGTGTACTGTGTTGTGCTTTTGTTAACTTATTCACTGTACTATGTGGTGCTGCCTTATACTTACTCACTGTGCAGTTTTGTGCATAATGCTCTTACTCATTTAATGTGTGATATTGTTACTCTGTGATGCTGCCTTTTACTCATTCACTGTGTAGTGTATGAAGCTGTTACCCATTTACTGTGTGATGCTGTGTGTCACTCATTCTCTGTATGCTGAGTGATACTGTCTGTTACACATGTACTGTGTGATTCTATTATTCTGTGTACTGTGTTGTGCTGTGTGTTAACATAATCACTGAGTACTGTGTTGTGCTGTATGTTAACATAATCACTGTGTACTGTGTTGTGCTGTGTGTTAACATAATCACAGTGTACTGTGTGGTGCTGTGTGTTAACATAATCACAGTGTACTGTGTGGTGCTGTGTGTTAACATAATCACTGCGTACTGTGTGGTACTGTGTGTTAACATAATCACTGTGTGGTGCTGTGTGTTAACATAATCACTATATACTGTGTGGTGCTGTGTGTTAACATAATCACTGTGTACTGTGTGGTGCTGTGTGTTAACATAATCACTGTGTACTGTGTTGTGCTGTGTGTTAACATAATCACAGTGTACTGTGTGGTGCTGTGTGTTAACATAATCACAGTGTACTGTGTGGTGCTGTGTTAACATAATCACTGCGTACTGTGTGGTGCTGCATGTTAACATAATCACTGCATACTGTGTGGTGCTGTGTGTTAACATAATCACTGTGTACTGTGTGCTGCTGTGTGTTAACATAATCACTGCGTACTGTGTAGTGCTGTGTGTTAACATAATCACTGTGTACTGTGTGGTGCTGTGTGTTAACATAATCACTGTGCACTGTGTGGTGATGTGTGTTATCATAATCACTGTGTACTGTGTGGTGCTGTGTGTTAACATAATCACTGTGTACTGTGTGTTAACATAATCACTGTGTACTGTGTGGTGCTGTGTGCTAACATAATCACTTTGTACTGTGTGGTACTGTGTATTAACATAATCACTGTGTACTGTGTGGTGCTGTGTGTTAACATAATCACTATATACTGTGTGGTGCTGTGTGTTAACATAATCACTGTGTACTGTGTGGTACTGTGTGTTAACATAATCACTGTGTACTGTGTGGTGCTGTGCGTTAACATAATCACTGTGTACTGTGTGGTGCTCTGTGTTAACATAATCACTATATACTGTGTGGTGCTGTGTGTTAACATAATCACTGTGTACTGTGTGTTAACATAATTACTGTGTACTGTGTGGTGCTGTGCGTTAACATAATCACTGTGTACTGTGTGGTGCTGTGTGTTAACATAATCACTGTGTACTGTGTGGTGCTGTGTGTTAACATAATCACTGTGTACTGTGTGGTGCTGTGTGTTAACATAATCACTGTGTACTGTGTGGTGCTGTGTGTTAACATAATCACTGTGTACTGCGTGGTGCTGTGTGTTAACATAATCACTGTGTACTGTGTGGTGCTGTGTGTTAACATAATCACTGTGTACTGTGTGGTGCTGTGTGTTAACATAATCACTGTGTACTGTGCGGTGCTGTGTGTTAACATAATCACTGTGTACTGTGTTGTGCTGTGTGTTAACATAATCACTATGTACTGTGTGGTGCTGTGTGTTAACATAATCACTGTGTACTGTGTGGTGCTGTGTGTTAACATAATCACTCTGTACTGTGTGGTGCTGTGTGTTAACATAATCACTGCGTACTGTGTGGTACTGTGTGTTAACATAATCACTGTGTACTGTGTTGTGCTGTGTGTTAACATAATCACTATGTACTGTGTGGTGCTGTGTGTTAACATAATCACTGTGTACTGTGTGGTGCTGTGTGTTAACATAATCACTCTGTACTGTGTGGTGCTGTGTGTTAACATAATCACTGTGTACTGTGTGGTGCTGTGTGTTAACATAATCACTGTGTACTGTGTGGTGCTGTGTGTTAACATAATCACTCTGTACTGTGTGGTGCTGTCTGATATTTATTCACTGTGCAGTTTTGTGCATACTGCTAACTCTTACTCATTTCATGTGTGATATTGTTACTCTGTGTACTGTGTGCTACATGATGCTGTCTCATCTTTCACTGTGCATTGTATGATGCTACCTTTTACTCATTCACAATGTACTCTGTGATGCTGCTACTTAATTCACTGAGTGCTCTATAATGATGTATAAAATTCTTCATTTCCTTTATATGTAAATGCTACTGCATAACCAAGTTAGCTGGAGGAGAGTTATGGTAGATATCAATGCATATTACTATTTTTCTGACTACATCATGTTGTATATATTTTATGTGTCCATAATGTGGAAATAACTCTGCACGTCAGTATTACTTGCTGGAACTTCTCTTCCTTGGGCTCCAGTGAAAATGTGCTCTGCACTGCTGGAGCTGTCCAGTGTCTCTTTCCTTTTGAAGTAAGCTGGAGCATGTTCAGACAGTACTGTTATGTTATGGTGTAACTAAGTGGATGAATACAATGGTCAGCATAGCATTCATAAATAATTCAGTGTCATTGAAAGAAAATGGTGCTATGCTCTAATGAAATGCACAACTATTTACATTTTAAATCCAATACTGCATTTATCTTCTGGCATTCCATTCCCTTCTAGAACACAAGCAGGTATTTTGAGAGAGCCCCCCCCAAGAGATCTAGTGTGGGGTGCAAATGTATTTTATAGTTAAAGCACCCAATTCTCTGCCTTGGAACATCGTGCACGTTTTTAACTCCGCTTGCCATTTCCAGCTACTATGTTGTTAGGTAGTTGGCACAGAGGGTTATGGCTGTGAATTATACTTTCTGTGATAGAGAGTTTGATTCTGTCAGTCCACATTTGCCTGCTTTGTGACCTTGAGCAAGTCACTTAAGCAGACATGGCTCCTGGGTTACTCTTGTAAAGGGACCATTTGTGTAGAGGGCCTACCTGGTTAACAAATTGGTATTATAATAATAATAATAATAATTTTATTATTACTATTATTACTAATCATTTTACCGTAGCAGATGACGTTTCATTTTTCATTGGCCACTGAGTCCTTTTATTTAAACGATGCTCCACCATTTCAGTACACCCTGGTTCAGTAGTACATTTAAACTCATGTAATCCTGCTTAGAATTTCTGAACCTGGGTAGGGTATAAATGACAGTGCATGGCATCTACAGAAGTGTCAGACCATGTTTTGCTGAGTTGGTCTTCTTACAAAATCCCTTTCTAATTCCTCCTGTAACTCACTTTGAATACTAATGACTTGTAAGGTTTCATCATGTTAACACTTTATATTTCAGCTTCCTCCTTGGTAACTGCACAATGTAAGTAACATTTTTTACCTTTCTTACAACAGCAAAAGGTCCCTTCCATGCTGCTTGAAGCTGATTTTACAGTAAGCAACATTAATGTTTGCCCCACTATATTTTCTTGCTCTCACTGCCCAGTCATCCCAGATCTTTCGTTGTTGTTGTACTTCAGTAAGGCGCTCCCAGGCTTATTACTGAAATTCAATGCATATATATACACACACACACACACATATATATATATATATATATATATATATATATATGTATATATTAGATATGTGGGCACTGACTAGGTCCTGCCCCCAGTTTTCTCTATATGCTTTTCTCAATGCCTGGCTGTGAGTAACTACATGCACACAAGGTACTGTATCATGAAAATAATTTCATATCAGTAAAACCGCTAGAATATCAACAAAAACTGCCAACTGCTTGTCTTTTTGTCCCTTTCCAAATACTAATGAGCCCTCTCTAATGGCATCTGAAAATGTGTCCCTCCCACAGCCCTAACTGGAGTAGACTGCACAGGTAAATAATATTCCTGTCTATCAACTGCAGGCTCAACACAGCTGTGTACAATGCAGCCCACCCCCCACATTAGCAATTGTTTCTTTACTCTCTAAAAGGATAAGATATAGGCTGTTGTGATAATCTGAAGCAACTGTAGTATTGAAACATCTCACCACGACTGTGGGACTGTCTTTTCTAGTTCCCTTATGTGACTTTTCCTCCACCCTGCCCTTTTGACATTTAAACTGTCCGTGTCTCACTTGGAAATGCCAAACCTCAAACCCTTGGTGTGTACTGGAGCCAATGACTTTCCCTTTGCCTGTGGAATGTGCTGTGAGGTTTAGACTGCCCCATGGGTTTCCTTTTATACCCCAAGATGAGCTAGGTAAACCCTTGTTGTGCAGTTGTGCCCTGCCAACTAAACAAAGGCTACATTGTTACCGATCTCTTCAGCTGAGACACGCTCTCAGTCTCTGTCAATCAGATCCTCATATCCTCAGGTAAAGTGCTTGCTTATAGGTTCATAGGTTCATACTAGGCTATCTGCCCTAGGGTATTTATAAGCCTAGCCAGAGTGTGTTTGGCTTTCGCCACCCATTTTAAATTAATTTTGCTATGCCCTTTTTCGAGGTTAGTATACTGTGCCTCTGTCCAACAGTGACACAGAAGTGATACCCGGGGTAAACCTATGATCTCCCATCCACTCATCAAGATTCCTCTTGAAGAGAGTCAATGAGGGACTCTGCCTAATCTGGACTGGGATTTTATTCCAGAGTGAAGGGAGCCTTTGGGTTATGAATCTGTCCCTCCAGCATGTCCTATTTATTTCAGTGCTGAGGTTCAAGTCTCTCGAGCGCATAGCTCAATGGGATTTGGATTTTCTGAGGTGCAGCATGTCCATTAATTCCGAGTTGGACATGGCTTTATACGTCAGGCACAGATCACCTCTGAGCAGGTGGTATGCCACTGAGTAGAGCTGGAATTTCTTTAACCGGGCAGCATATGGCATCTGTTTGAGCCCTTTGATCCTCTTGGTGAGGTACTTTTGGGGTCTTTCCAGTTGCTGCAGGTGTCTGGTAAGGTACATCCCAAAAAGGGCATTGTACTCAATTATGGGCCTGATGAGGGATGAATAAAGAGGCACGATGACCTCCCCTGATTTAGATGTGAATCCCTTCATGATTAGGTGGGCTATATAAAATGTTTTTCTAACCACTTTGGCCATGTGGTTGTCAAATGAGAGATTGCTATCAACTTGGGTCCCCAGGTCCCTAATTACTTCTTCTGTACTTAATGGATTACCACCTATGTGGTAATTTGTGGGCACTTTGTTTTTGCCAAAGGGGATGACTATACACTTTTTGGCATTTAGCTTGAGGCCATGGCTCTGGCACCAGTTGTCTGTTTGTATGAGGCCCTTTTGGAGGATGCTTGTGTTGGCTGGAGAGTCGATTATGGTGGCCAGTTTGCAGTCATCTGCAAACTTGGTCAGCCAAAGTCCTTCTGTGTTTGCCTGTACCTCTGAGAAATATATACCGAACAAGAAAGGTCCCAGGACTGAGCCTTGTGGGATGCCACTTGTAACTGGTTTGGAGTCTGACATGGCTCCAGCAATTCTAACCATGTGGGTTCTGTCCTTGAGCCAGTTTGCAACCGATCTAGTGACATAGGGGTTTATTTTTAAGCTGGTGAGCTTATCTATAATGCCCGAGTGGGGTATTGTATCGAAGGCTTTTGCGAGGTCCAGGTAGGCTGTGTGGACCACCTTCCCCTCGTCAATGGCCTTGGTGACTGTTTCAAAGAAATCAACCAGGTTTAAGAGGCAGGATCTGCCCTTAACAAAGCCGAACTGGGTAGGATCCAGTGTCTGTAGGTCCCCAATATCTTTATTTATGAGGTCCATGATGATCCTTTCCATAGCTTTCAGACCAAGCTAGTCAGGCTTATGGGGCGATAGTTTCCAGGATCCGTTGAGGCACCACCTTTGTGGAGAGGGACCACTGTTGCTGTATGCCACTCTTTGGGTACATATCCTGTAGTAAGGCTGAGATTGAACAGTAGTTTTATGTTTGGGTTTAACTCTTCTTGGAGTTCATGTAGGACGCAGCCCGGGACACCATCTGGTCCCAATGATGCTGTGTTTTTTGCTTTGGAGAGGGCGGCTCTTACCTGAGCACCTGAGATGTCAGGGGGGCAGCACTCTGCTGGGATAGATATTTGCCCTTTTGGTGGGGAGGGGGGGGAGTTTGCGCTGAACCTGTCAGCTAGGATGTTGGCAATGTCTGTGGGTTCGGTGTATTTTTTGTCATTTTGGACTAATTCTGAGCATATCTGGGAATTCCCACCCAGGTTCCTAACATAACAAAAGAAAGGCCTTGTGATTATCCTTAGTGTCCTGTGCAATTTTTCTCTCGAAGCTGGCCTTAGACGATTTTATGAGTGCCCATAATTTTTTGCTAATACTGGTCAGAGATGCCTTCCCTTTTTGGGATTTTGCTCTATCATGTAGTAGCTTCCTCCTTCTATTGTATAGTTTGTTTATGGCTGGGGTCCACCAGACAGGATGTCTGCCTTTGGAGGATTGGGTCTTGGTTTTATTTGGGATTGCATGATCCATGCATTCCTGAAGGTGTTCATAGAATGCGTTTATAACGGATTCTGCGGTCTGGGCCATATTTTCCACAGGCCCGGGGGCTTTAAACGATTCCACCTAGGTTTTGAGGAGTGTGAAATTTGCTTTAGAGAAGTTTTTCACTGTGGTTTTCTGGGCAGGGGGTGGGGTCGGGATGTGAATATCCAGTGAGATTAGTTTATGGTCTGATTTTACCAGTAAGGGATACACTTCTGGTCTGGAGCATAGAGTCCCCTTGTTGGTGATGATCAGGTCCAGAATGTTTTCCCCTCTTGTGGGAGTGGTAAAAGTTGTTCCATAGCATTTGAGTTTATAAATTTTAGGAACCTTTGGGCTAGGGCATTGGAGCTAGAGTAATGCTCCCAGTCTATGTTTGGGTAGTTGAAGTCGCCCAATATAATGGTGTTTGGAGAGACCTTCATATTTTCCAGTGTTCTCAGGAAGGCTGAGTGAGGTTCCTGGGTTTGGGAGGGTGGTCTGTAGCAGGCTATAAACTGGAAGGCAGTTTTACCCACTGTTAGTTGCACATGGATAGTCTCTGATGCTTCGTGCTGTGCCACCAACCTGGAGGTGTGGGTATCTTTGATGAATATTGATACTCCCCCTCCTTTTGTGGTTCGGTCCAAGTTTTGGTGCCGAAAAGCATGGTATGAGGTATAACCTGGTAGTGCTGGGGTGCTCTCAGGAGCCTTGAACCAGGTTTCTGTTACTGCACAGATATCGATGTTCTCCATACTAAGGAGAGTTTCGAGTGCGTGCATCTTGAGGTTTATACTTCTGGCGTTGAGTAGCATTACTCTTAGTTTCTTATCCCTTGTGATACCTATGGAGGTGGGTTTGTCTTTTGAGCCTTGCCTAAAAAAGGCACTATGGGGGTAGCAAGAGCCTTTGCCAATATCCGAAAGCCCAGGGGTGACAGGTGCAAGCCGTCCCTAGTGAAGCATCGTGGCTTGTCGAGCATGTCATCCCAGGCTGACAGGCATTGGATCCCCTTTGAATGACACCAATACTAAGCCAGGTTTTGAAATTGATCATCTTGTCTTCATATTGTGGCATCATTCTTGGTGAGGGTAAGATGCTACTCAAGGTCAGGGTCATACCGCCTGGGCTACATGCTCAGAGAGCTCCCTTATGTCTCTTTTCATGTAGTCCAGGGAGGTACGTCTCAGGTCATTCACACCAGCATGGACAATGACTGAGTCATATTTGTACTTGCCTTGGAGTGACCTGAGTGTGTGTGTGTTATGTGGCGGATCCTAGCACCCAACAGGCAGCTCACCGTGACCTTCTCCTTGTTCAGCCTGGTGAGCAGGACGTCAGTGTACCTGACGATAGAGTCACCTATTACAAGTGTATCAGGTGTGCTGTTTAGCCTTAAGGGCTGTGACTGTTCGGCATACTGGCTTTGTGAGCTATGTGTTGCACGTGTTTTGTTTTGGGGTAATGGTTGCTTGGGTGTCTGCTTTGGAGGTCTCTGCTGCTTAGGCAGATTTTTATTTAGAGCCTCCGAGTATGTTTTTGTGTGTTTATGTGTTTGGTTTGCTGTCGTGGTAGGTCTATGTGAGACTGGAATTGTAGTGAGTGTGGTTTCCTTCTCCTCCTGATTGGTTACGCCAGTACTGAGTTGAGAGAGCTTAGCCTCCAGTTTGGCTATATGGTTGCATCTCTCACATGTGTTGGAATTTGTTGGGAGGAGGAGAGGGTTGTCTGTGTACATGAGGCAGTTGTAACATTGCCTCAAGATTCCCAGATTCACCAGCTGGACCGGAGAGGAGATTGACAACTGACCTTTGGACATGCTAGAATAGTATTGGGAATTCCTTTATAATTGAAAAAAGGGCCAATGGGGAACAAGGTACTCAAGGGGAGTTTGTGAGGGTGTAGTGCTTTCAATTTTTTAGTGCTGACTTAGTGAGCAAGTGCCAGGTAACTTAAATGCAATATGTTACAGGTAACTTAAATGCAAAAATGACAAACAGTAACTTTCTTTCAAGTGAAACAAGGAAATAAGTACAGTAAGCAATGCAGATATCACTAGGGATCCACAGACGCGCTGAAAAGCAAACAAACAACAAGCATACAAGCAAAGCTAGATTCAGCAGGTCTGGATCTAGTCTATGCTACAGCAAACAAGGTGTACCAATTTCAGTAAGAAACAGTTCAGATATGCAGGCACTATAAGCCTTTAACCAGAAATTTCCAACTCAGAAGGGCAGAGTCCAGCCTCTCCTCCCACAAGAGTGCAGACCACAAACTTTCTTAATGTAAAATAACTGGCCTGAAGCCCAAGTGCTTAAACCAGAACTAATACACTTTTAGAATAACAGACACTGAGCCCTCAATCAGCAGTTCCCAACTTAGAAGGATGTATGCTACCTGTCCTGCCACCACAGTGCAGGCCACAAACCTTCCTAATGTAAAACAACTGGTCTGAAGCCCAAGTGCTTAATCAAAAGACTTAGAATGATAGCTACACTTTAATCAAGTTACTACCAAGCAGTAATAAATACAACTGAATACTTTAAAGAATGCCTGGATTAGTGCTCAAGTTATACAAACAAAGCTTGATTCAGCAGGCCTGGATCTAGTCTATGCTACAGCAAACAAGGTGTACCAATTTCAGTAAGAAGCAGTTCAAATATGCAGGCACTATAAGCCTTTAACCAGAAATTCCCAGCTCAGAAGGGCAGAGTCCAGCCTCTCCTCCCACAAGAGTGTAGACCACGAACCCTCTTAATGTAAAATAACTGGCCTGAAGCCCAAGTGCTTAAACCAGAATTAATACACTTTTAGAATAACAGACACTGAGCCCTCAATCAACAGTTCCCAACTTAGAAGGATGTAAGCAACCTGTTCTGCCACTACAGTGCAGACCACAAGCCTTCTTAATGTAAAACAACTGGTCTGAAGCCCAAGTGCTTAAACTAAAAGGCTTAGAATGAGTTACACCAAGCAGTAATAAATACAATTGAGTACTTGTAAGATGACACAAAACCAAAATAAAGTAGGAAGAAACACAAATACAGTAAAAGAGCTTATGGTCTCAAATTAGAAGGTCTTACAGCATGTCAAGTTATGGTATCTTGACATGCATTCTCCCACCTATGAATTAAGTCTTTATTTATGCAATTAAGTGACTGACATTATGCTCTGATTTTCTTTTATAGGTTTCTTATGTGAGCTTAATACATTCCAGTAGGATGCACTGTGCTTTACTGTAGTCATCACAATCAGCATCTGACATGATCCTAAGAGCATGCGTAGCTTTACCCTTGAGCAGTGGAGTTGAAAACCTCACCCACTGCCTTTGTCCATTTCATTTTATTTGTATGTGTCTGAAAACGTATTTGATTAAGTCTCATTTACTTCTGGTGAGATTACACTAGACGGCACCAAGCTCAGACTGAGGTGGGTGAAATCCTGGAGAGTCAATGATTATAATCCTTTTCTGTAGCTGACTGTGTAAAGCTTGCTTGGATGTGACAGGTGTCATTCATATTGCAAGGCAATGATTATAATCATTTCTGTAGCTGACTGTGTAAACCTTGCTTGAATGTGACAGGTGTCATTCATATCGCAAGGCAGTGGTTCTTGCCTTCCCATAAGCTCTTAAGACCAGTCATCTGTGTGTGTGTGTGTGTGTGTGTGTGTGTGTGTGTGTGTGTGTGTGTGTGTGTGTGTGTGTGTATATATATATATATATATATATATATATATATATATATATATATATATATTTGTATTTTATTTTATTAATTTGTCAATCAGGTTAACTCACCGGATACAGGTGTCCTTTTAAAGGGATAACCTGGGAATACTGGCTGATGTTAAGTGACTTGCTTTGAGTCACACTCAGGCTACTAGAAGGAGAAAGAATCAAACCCTGTACCCCTGACTACAGAAAGCAGCTTGTTAACAAGTCAGAGCTTTAATCCTTTGCACTAACTGCCAGACAAATAGACAAATATTTTGGGTAGCAATGATGCAGATTTGGGGTCTGTAAATCCTGCCTCCTTATTTTATTGGTAACAGTCATGAAGGATTTACAGCTTGTACAGGGAATGTTGCTGGAGAGGCATCAGTTGATTCTCATGGAAAATCTGTGAGCATGTATGTGTATGAAAAAATAATTTAGTTAAATCTCTTGTTACTGTTGATAAGGTTGAGCTAGAGGGCACAGGATGCAGGCTAAGGTGGGTGAAATCCCGAGGAATCAGTGATTAGAACCCTGTTCTGTAGCTGGAATTACTTTTGTTTTGTCTTGTCATTGATTACTCATCAGTGTTTCATGTGTTCACTGGACTTTTGTGTCCCATGCCCCCCTAAAGCAGAATTTCTGTAGGTGATGTTATAGAGGCGTAGATTATGACGGTGTTTGCAGCCACTGCAGTGCTATCCTGACCATGGAGGATTCTATATGAGTAATAATGTGAGAATATAAAGTATAGAAGAGCTCTTAGCAGCTGCAATCTCAACCGTTCCCAGTAGGAGTCACTGCAGGTGTACAGATGTCTTAGCTGTCCAGAACTGCTCAGTACCTGTCACTCCCTGCAGAGGTCATTTTAAGTAATAATGTCAGAGCACCAAGTGTAAGGGGGAATCTCAGCTAACGCAGTCTCAGATTCTCCCAGGGGTCCCTTTAGGAAGGGTATTGGGACACTTTGGGGAAACTCACAGATATTGCAGTCCCAACCTTTGCCAGTAGGTGATCACTGTAGGGAATAATCTAGGAGCACGGATTGTGGGAATAGGAAGGGACTCACATCTACTGCATTTCAAACATCTCCCAGTAGGGGTCACTCTAGATAATAATGTAGGAAAACTAGCTCTGAGGATACTCACAGCTGCTAAAGTTCCCAACATCCACAGCAGGAATTACTATAAATAATGGTGTTGGAAGGCTAATAGTGGGAGAGCTTATAGGTGTGTAATTTCTTCCTGTGGAATGACGTAGCAGCATATACCGATATTATTCAGATAGTTTTAAACAGTTTAGGGACATTTCACAGTGAAAAGAAATCGCAACAAATCACAAAACACAAAAACCCAAAACATAGACATTACAATGAATCAAAATCACACCGCACAGAAATTCACATTATCTAGATTCAAACCACTTTCAGTTGCAGCACACAGAATTAATGCTGTATATTAAGCCACCACAGAAGAGAATGTGCCAGCTACTTCAACACTGGTTATGTAATGCAGGACCTCATATTAGTATAATTGACAGAATGGCTGTCATAGATTGAAAGAATGGCACATTGGCATGACAACATTATCCCATGGTGTTCAGCAAAACCATGTTTGTAACCATTTCAGTGCTCAGAACTGCAGTGCACATTACACACTGACGTGTTAGTGTATGCTGCAAACCATAGCAGTGTTTTCCAGTTATGCAGTCCCCTCTTGATATTCTACTTGGTCCAGCCCTTCTTTCAATGAGCTTTTCTTTTGGTCATTTGTGACTTAGTTGAACATTTCCTTGTATCAGTTGTCCATTTCCTGGTTTTAAACATATCAAACTTCCATGTATTGTAAGTCATCTGTTTACATTTCTCATTTCAGGAGAAAACTGCAGTGCGATTGCAGCAGCGGGTGAAGCGGCAACCCAGTTCCAAGATAAAGGTAAACGATCATTTATTTAGCTAAAGCAGTACAACCTTGTGTCAAGTCATTAAGTGCTATAATAACTAGAGCTGTATGTATACTGTACTCCTTCACCTAGCCATGTCTTGGTAATACAACAGTGTAGAACTCACAAAAACCTCACAGTGAAGAAAACAGGCTGTGTCAGAAGCGCACAGACATTGACCAGCACCAATGGAAGGAGACAACTGGAGTGGCCAGTGTTTTAATCCAAACAAGTCTTATTACTGCCCTTTCCCGTTCTCTTCATTCTGCCTCTGCGTATTTTGTTTTTGTCTGAGGAATCACAATTCACCACTCAGTCTGGATCATACTAAACTCAATGACCATCAAGAGGTTTAGAAACATCACTCAAAAATATTATGTTTTTTTTTTATCTTTTAATAAGTAGATGATTCCTTAATTAGCTCAGGTATGAATTTATGGTCTCCCTTCCATTAATCAACCTGGTTTTGAGGGTTGCTAGGGAATTAATCTGATGTTTAACAGGAAACCATTCTAAAATCAGGATGAAATGAGTTAAGTACTCATCATGAAAACAGGTATTTGTAATGTGGTCTGAAGATTTAGGTCATTAAAGTGGACATTGAACAGCCAGTAATCTGGATGTGAAGGAATTCAAAAATTGTGGAGACTTTTCATTGCACACACACACACACACACACACACACACACACACACACACACACACACACACACACACACACACACACACAAAATAAATAAATAAATAGAGATCTCTCTGCAGATGCTTGTATGAAACAGAGTATATGGAGAAAGTTTTTGATCTTTTGTGATAACTTAAGTTACTAGTATTATGATACACCTGGTGAGAAATGTCTGAGGTCTTCCAAGTTGGCCTAGTTATTTAGAAAAGAAGAGGTCATTACAATCAATGACAGGTCTAACAAGAGAAGAATAAACTGGAAATGTGACTTATTCAAACCTAGAGGATATATCTTGAATGATAAATTTTCATGAGATAAAATGCTTTTCTAACCACATGTCAGTCATGGTGGTTGAAATGAAGCACATTATCAACATAAGTACCCAGTTCTCTGACACCTGGGTTAGTTTTGAGAGGAGCATCATATAGTTTGAAGATTTGATAGATTTCCTATAAGTAAATGTAGTGAATTTCTTGACATTAAGGATGAACACATTATTAACACACCAAATGCCAGTCTGATCTAGCACTTGTTGGAGAATTTGAATGTCAGCTGGCTCCACTTTATAGTCACTGACAAATGTAGTTATTCATAGTCTGAGTCATCTGAATGCTGCCTTTGCATTAGAGAAACAGATGCCAAAGAGAAGGAGGCCCACGACAGAGCGTTGTGGGACACCACGTGTGACACTTTTTCTGACTAGAGGAAGTACCTCCCATCTTTATGGTATGAGCCAGTTAGGTATCTGGCAGGCTACATATGGCTTTATAGAACATTTGAGGTTAGGCTCTATGAACACCTCAGGGACATAAAATACAAAAGAATGGATAGCCTAGTTGCTTCTCACCTTTTCTTGTTATTGTGATAATTGAAAGGACTTGCTGGCCAACATTTTGGGAAAAGGTATAGTTGGTGAAAGGGGTAGTGAAAACCTAAAATATTTATTACTTTATAAATAAGATGTTTATATTTTAAACTTTTAAACAAGTGTCTTAATATGGAATGCAGTTGGCAGTTTGTTTTTGAGTTAATTGATTAATTATTCTTGGGAGGGAATTCATAAGGATTATCACAAGGTGTACATGATAAATACAACTCAAGATAACATTTTGAATTCATAGACACCCCTGACATGGTGCTTCTTCATGAAGATGTGCATGCGGCTATGCTACATGCGAATGAAGGCTCCCTATTGAAATATTGGCACTTGAAATGCTGAGTGCTGATACGCCAAAAAAAAGACTGAAAGTATGACATTCGCTGTTCTCCTTAAAACTTCTTTTTGTGTGGGGGGCACCCCATCCTGCACCCCTGAACCTATATATACCAACTCAAAGACTGCCATACCTCGGAGAAGAAGAGAATATTCTGACAAATGGTATCTCTGACTTAGTATATGTAGATCTGATCTTTCAGCTATTCAGTCTCCGTATTTCAGGAGTCACTCTAGTGCATCCCAAAATTTCAAATGGCTGCTGCTAATGAGGCAGTTTGAAAAGAAGCATGTGCTAATTAACTATGTGACGAGTTATTCATAGAATTGTTTGATTGTGTAGATTAGCACGGCTGCTCCTCGCACATCCCAGTAGAGGACATAACCAAAAGGCAGTTCATCCCCTGAAGTAGAGGTCAGTACTGTGGAGTTTAGTGATAAGACAGGGTTAGAAGGTGTGTGCATGAGTATATGCAAAGGGACTGCATGTATGAGTGTATGTGTGAAAGTAAGAGTGTGTGTATGTGTGTGTGTGTGTGTGTGTGTGTGTGTGTGTGTGTGTGTGTGTGTGTGTGTGTGTGTGTCTGTCTGTCTGTCTGTCTGCATGGGAGGTAGCAGTAGGTGGTTTAGTGAGGGGTTAGCTTGTGTGTGTGTGTGTGTGTGTGTGTGTGTGTGTGTGTGTGTGTCTGTCTGTCTGTCTGCATGGGAGGTAGCAGTAGGTAGTTTAGTGAGGGGTTAGCTTGTGTGTGTGTGTGTGTGTGTGTGTGTGTGTGTGTGTGTGTGTGTGTGTGTGTGTGTGTGTCTGTCTGTCTGTCTGTCTGCATGGGAGGTAGCAGTAGGTGGTTTAGTGAGGGGTTAGCTTGTGTGTGTGTGTGTGTGTGTGTGTGTGTGTGTGTGTGTCTGTCTGTCTGTCTGCATGGGAGGTAGCAGTAGGTAGTTTAGTGAGGGGTTAGCTTGTGTGTGTGTGTGTGTGTGTGTGTGTGTGTGTGTGTGTGTGTCTGCATGGGAAGTAGCAGTAGGTGGGGTAGTGAGGGGTTAGCGTGTGTGTGTGTGTGTCTGTGTCTGCATGGGAGGTAGCAGTGGTTGGGATAGTGAGGGATTAGGTTGTGTGTGCGTGTTGGTGCTCATGGGTGTGGGTTGGAGTGACTGTTATACTTCCACACACCCTTAAATTAACAAGCACAGCCTGCAACACTGGGTAGTAGGACATTAGCAGCACTTAGACAACAAGGGGATTGAGAGAACCACTGGACACCAGGAATAACATGCATGTACTAAAGGATCTGACATGTAAAACTCTAATATCTGGTATTAATGACTGACTGAAAATTTCCATGATTTACGAGGGCAAGAAAAGCAGACAACGGGGGCATTCAGACAACACATGAACAGGTATGAAGTCTGTGGGGTGTGTATGTGTGTGTGTGTGTGTGTGTGTGTGTGTGTGTGTGTGTGTGTTTGTGTGTGTGTGTGTATGTATCTGCATGGGAGGTAGTAGTAGGTGGGGTAGTGAGGGGTTAGATTGTGTGTGTGTGTGTAACTATCTACCTATTAGCCTGATGAGCCTGGTCAGCAAGGCCATGGAATGTATCATCATGGAACTCATAACAAAGACATTGGTAACCTCCAAACTCTGGATCCCACCCAGTTCAGGCTTGTGAAAGGCAGATCATGCCTCCTGAACCTGATCGACTTCTTTGAGGCAGTCACCAAAGCCGTAGATGAGGGTAAGGTGGTTCACACAGCCTATCTTGACCTCGCCAAGGCTTTTGACACCATCCCCCATTCTGGAATTATAGCTAAACTCACTAAACTAGGTTTAAATCCATACGTCACAAGATGGGTTGCTAACTGGCTCACTGACAGAACCCACACTGTTAAAGTTGCAGACTCCAAATCTGACCTCAAAGCAGTGACAAGTGGAGTACCACAGGGTTCTGTCCTGGGACCTCTCCTGTTTGGTATCTACTTCTCTGAAGTACAGGCTAACACAGAAGGCCTCTGGCTAATGAAGTTCGCAGATGACTGCAAACTAGGAGCCATAGTCAAGTCCCCAAATGATGTGTACATCCTACAGAAGGGCCTCGCTGAGACAGATGACTGGTGGCAAAGCCATGGCCTCAAGCTCAATGCCAAAAAGTGCAGTGTCATCCCCTTTGGTAAAATCTCTGTACCCATGAACTACCACATAGGCAGCAATCTACTTAACACTGAATATGTGATAAGAGACCTTGGGACCCAGATGGACAGTAGTCTCTCCTTTGATAGTCACATTGCCACAGTAGTCAGGAAGTCCTTCTACGTGGCACACCTCATCATAAAAGGGTTCTCATCCAGGAAAAAAGAGGTCATTGTTCTCCTCTACTCGACACTCATTAGACTCATTGTAGAGTACAATGCCCCTTTTGAAATGTACCTCACAAGACATCTGCAGCAGCTGGAAAGGCCACAGAAGTACCTCACAAAGAGGATTACTGGCCTCAAACAAATGCCCTACACTGACTGCCTCAAAAAACTCCAACTTTACTCCGTAGCATATCGCCTACTCCGAGGTGATCTCTGCCTAACATATAAAGCTATGTCAAACCCAGAGCTGTTGGACATGCTACACTTAAAGAAATCCCAATCCCTTCGAGCTACACTATCTAGGGACCTAAACCTTGTCACCACAATAAACAGGACATGCTGGAGGGATAAATTCCTGTCCCAGAGACTTCCCATACACTGGAACAGGCTATCCATCTATGTCAAGCAAAGTTCTTCATTAGCACTCCTCAAGAAAAATCTTGATGAGTGGATGGGAAATAGGAAATACACCCCGGGCATCACTTCTGTGTCTCTGCTCAACAGTGGCACAGGAAAATAACTTTTTTGGGTGGTGTAAGCCAGGGAACCTTGTTGGCTAGGCTTACATAGGCCCTTGGGCCAATAGCCTAGTACCTACCCTAGGAACCTATGGTGTGTGAGTGTGTGTGTGTGTGTGTGTGTGTGTGTGTGTGTGTGTGTGTGTGTGTGTGTGTGTGTGTGTGTGTGTGTGTGTGTGTATATGTGTCTGCATGGGAGGTAGCAGTAGGTGGGGTAGTGAGCGGTTAGCTTGTGTGTGTTTGTGTGTGTGTGTGTGTGTGTGTGTGTGTGTGTGTGTGTGTGTGTGTTTGCATGGGAGGTAGCAGTAGGTGGGGTAGTGAGGGGTTAGCTTGTGTGTGTGTGTGTGTGTGCGCGTGTGTGTGTACGCGCACGTGAGTGTGTGTGTGTGTGTGTGCGCGCGCATGCGTGCACGTGTGCATGCATACGTGTATTTTAATGTGTATATTGTGTGTGAGACAGTGAAGGGGGGGGTGCCTGTGCTTTCATGATGTGGGTGCCAACATGGTTAAGTACCACAGGAAATGCTGATTTGCACTTTGTTGTAGTTAACTCGATTTAGAGACATGAAAATTATTCCATAATGAGGTCTTTCTTCATTGTTGGTAATGTGTCTCTGAATCACACATCACTGTATTGTGAACACAGGTCCTTTTTTCCATGGGCCTTACAGACCACACCATGGATCATAATGAACCCTCAGGCTTGTAGTTTGATATGTTCTGTCTTAATTACTACTGCTATTTATTTTGTGTGGAATTTTATTCTCCTTTTTAAAGGCTCTGAAATGACTGTTGAGTTGACAGACATTTCAGTAATTTAGTCAAGCTCCTTCCTGCACCACTAATCCCTGAAAACCCTTTCAGCCTTCACTTTCCCCACCTCAAGTGTCCACCGCTCTGACCCTGGGCCACTCTTCTACCACCTTCCCTCGCTCTTGCTTATGAAAATGGAGATGAGACCATCCTCTGGCACCTCTATCAGATATCCTGCTACTTCGTAGTTCCTGTCCTCTGGCACCTCTAACAGATATCCTGCTGCTTCGTAGTTCCTGTCCTCTGGCACCTCTATCAGATATCCTGCTACTTCGTAGTTCCTGTCCTCTGGCACCTCTATCAGATATCCTGCTGCTTCGTAGTTCCTGTCCTTTGGCACCTCTATCAGATATCCTGCTACTTCATAGTTCCTGTCCTCTGGAACCTCTATCAGATATCCTGCTGCTTCGTAGTTCCTGTCCTCTGGCACCTCTATCAGATATCCTGCTACTTCGTAGTTCTTGTCTTCTACCTTTAAAAGACAGCATTTAATTTTGGTATATTTTTATTTGTATTTGATTTGTTTTTCTGTATTTATTGATTGATTGATTGTTTGATTTATTGCTATTATAGGTTCATAGGTAGGTACTAGGCTATCGGACCAAGGGCCTACTTAAGCCTAGCCAGCAAGGTTAACCCCCCATTGTTAGGGTTGTCTCACTTCTTGCTCACTGGATTACAGCTCCACTGTAGCATTTGACGGACCCATTAGCTAGATATTTTTCCTTGATCTGGTTAAATGTTTTGGATATAGTTTACTCCTTTTATTGGTGCTTTTGGTTTGGGTGGGAGATGTAGACTAACTTTACTGGTTTTCTGGATGTTTTCTCTCTGTGAGCAAACAAAAGATTTACAGATACCAGAATACCAACGAGATTCTTGGCTATACTCCTTAAAATGTAATTGGGTTTAACCCGCCAGCTGTTGCAGAGGTTGGTTTTCTGCCTGGGATGCCAGATTCTGGTCACTTGGGTTCATTTAGTGTCCCAAGTGACAAAACAATAGCTTGAGATAGCTGATGTTTGATAGAAGTTCATTAGGAATATGCTGGTAACATTCCATGACCATTTACCGGAAAACATGGCAAAACATTCAGAAGTCAAATGCAAAACAGTCCACCCTTTTATTTATTTATCTCTTTTGTCTGATAATACTGCATTCTGAACAAGTCCGGCTTATAGTATTATTAGATAAAAGTGCTAAATAAATAAAAGGGTAGACTATTTTGCCTCTGACTCCTGAGTGTTTTGCTGCATTGTCTGGTTATTGGTTTTATTTATGCTGTGTTCATGGATATTTGGAGTTTAGTTTTCCCTCTTTTTTTTTGTTTAACGTTCAGTTGCCATGCCCAGAATAACAGCAGAACACAAGGTACAGCAAAACCAAAGTGAATGTGACTGCCTTAAGTTAGTCCTGCTTGTTTTTGGTCTGCTAGATTTGATGCTGTCTGGTACTCCGCTATACTGCAGTAAGGTCAGTGAAATGAGTCAGGGCAGCTACAAATTTTAGGATTTTACCAGACTCGGGGGAAGCAAATTTCCAGGTTACACCAGATTCAGGCCTAGACTATGGAGTAAGTATGTGAGCTAAAAACATGCTTTGGAAGAATATTCCCGCATTACCATCACAAGTCAAACTTTAACAATTTAAATATGAAAATATATGATTAAAGCATTGTAGCAGTATTAATTTTATTATTATTATTTTAGCTTTGCAGATGATTGACTCTTTGTCTTCTATTTCAAGAACTTAGTTTAAGGGCAGCGGATGCAGCATGCTTGAGGTGCTTGCTAACTCAGGGTGCCCGTGTATTGAAATATATATTGAAACACAGGGTCATGGTTTTACATGTTACACTCTTTGTCCATCTGCACATTATTTCAGTATTTTCATCACAATGCAATGGGATCCATGCTTTACACTGGCAATAACTCATATGTTCATAGATTAGTACTAGGCTAACTGCATTTGTGAGCCATTTTAAGCCTAGCCAATTATTCCTTGTGAGACTCAAACCCTGCACTTTGTGTTTGTAAGGCAAACACCGTAACCATTAGGCCAACCTCCCAACCCCCTGTCCAAGGAAAGGCAGTAGCTCTCTGTGTATTCAGTCCGCTCTTCCCTTGATAGTTTCTGATGTCCCTGATCCTTCAGTGTCACCGGCAGATGTCTACATCTGTGATGGCAGGTTATATTGCCATTTGTTAACATTTTAAGAATACCCTTTCTTGACAAAAACAAATATATATGGAGATTTTTTTTCTCAAAAATGGACAGCTAAGCTAAAGTGTACCAATTATTTTAGTCAGAAGGAATTTGCTTTAAATTTTACAGTTCCCTTACATTCCCGTAAAGAATACCTTGTGGGTACAGTTTATTTATAGTTGTTTTTGCTTTTTGTTCTAATGGCCTTCCACAGCTCTCTCCCAATGACTATTTAGGTAGTCATTGCAAGACCTATCAACAGGAACCTTCTTCAAGGGGTTATTGACTGAGTACATCCTCTCCACCAGTCAGAATTTTGCACTTTTTTTTTTTTTTTTACAGATGCTTGCCTTCCACACCTGGGAGAGTGCAAGCTATGGTATGCATACACACAAAAGTCTATATATTATCAATATAAATAAATAGAACAGAGTAGCTCCTAACATCTTGGAGCTTTTCTTGAGACTGACTCAGAATGATCATGTGATACACCAGTCCCAGTAGCAGCATTTTCCTTAAAGACATACAAACATATTTAATTTATATATACACTTATACATGTGACATCTTCTTTTCTTTAAAAATAAGTATATACTGCATACATGTGTTTTTTGGTTCAGTAAATATTTCTATATAACTATAATAATGTTTCATGGGAAGTTCGCAGAATAAATTGAAATGAACTGTAAGTCACTTATTTGTAAAATGCATTTTTGGTATTCATAGAGTGTGCAATGTCCATTCAATGAACTTGCCTTTTATCAGTCTTCTAAATGTACAATGTTTACATGCATCACATTGATTGTGACTGTCGTGTGTGAAACCTGAATGTTTACTGTATGCCTCTTATTGTCAGCATCAGCATTTGTCACTAATGAAAATTCTGGTTGAGATTATTAACCATCAGGACAGGATATTTTCATGCTAATAATATGACGACGATTTTATAAATCGTGCAACAGTCAACAAGCCCTCTTTTTATGACTCTCATAACTGATTATCCATCAAATGCAGTAATTTAGTTGAGCAGTTCCTTTTTCATCTGTAAATATGTTTACCAAGACTTTTGTACTAAATATCATAGGTTTATTGGTTCATAGGTGTTTGCTAGGCTAATGACTGCTGGACCTTTTTAAGCCTAGTTTTGCATCCCAATTTCTGAAAAGTTCTGGAACACTTGGTAGTGTAAGCGGGGGCCTGAGAGAGGAAACATTAGAAGCAGGGGTCTGGGAGATGAACCATTTATAGGTTGCCTGTGTCCATTAGAGACATAGCTGCCAAATCAGGGATGAATGTTTTATTCCCCACCCAACTGTTCAAGTTGCATTTGAATTGAATTGGAGAATAACTCTGTTCCAGAGAAAGGGTAGTCTATGGGCTACATACCTGTCTCTCCAACAGGACCTAATTAAATCATAGACAAGGTTTAAGTGTTTAGAATGTGTAATTCTTGTGCTGTTTATTTTGCAGATATGCAGGAGATCCATCAGGGTGGGGTCTGACAATGCCTTGTATGCCAGGCATAGATCTACCCTCAACAGCCTGTAGGAAACAGAATTTGGGATAGGGGTTTGAGGTGGTCTGCATAGGATGTGTTATTTATGCTCTGTTATTTTTTTTAGATGTTCCAGTTCTTGGATGTGCCTGGTTGGGTACATACCAATGGAGGCATTGTACTAATGACAGGTCTGATGAATGCCAAATACAGTGGAACAATGACCTCCTTGGACTTAGATGTCATGCATCTGTTTATAAGTTGCACAACATAGAATAATTTCCTCAACACCATATACACGATGGTCAAAGGCTAGATTACAGTATATATGTGTCCCCAAGTGCCTGACTACTGGGTTGACTCTTAGGGGTGTGTTGTCAGTATGACACTTGCTAGGAGTGGCTGACTTCCCAAAGCATTTCTTTGCTTTAGCTTTAGTCCATGGCTCTGACACCCGCTATTTGCCTGTATCAGCCCTTCTTGGAGAACATTAGTGTCGGTGGGGGATTCTATGACTGCTCCTAATTTGTAATCATCTGCAAATGTGGTCAACCAAAGGCTCTTGACATTGGCCTTGACTTCAGAGAAGTAAATGCCTAAAAGGAGTGCTCCCAGGACTGTTCCCTGAGGGACCCCACTGGTGACTGGCATCTTTGTAGAGGTTGACTCCTCAATTCTAACTTTCTGGGTCCTGTCTGTGAGCCAGCTGGCTATCTACTGGGTGACATAAAGGTTTATACCTAACCTATCGAGTTTGTCCACAATGTCCAAAATGGGTATTGTGCCAAATGGCTTGGCCAGGTCAAGGTAAGCAGGGTGAATTGTTTTGCCCTTATCCATTGCTTTGGTGACTTTCTCTAAGAAAGCCACCAGACTGAGTAGGCATGACTTGCCCTTGACAAAACCAGACTGGGTTGGGTCCAGTGTCTGGAGGTTTCCTATGTCATTATTGATCATTTCCATGATAATTCTTTCCATGACTTTGCATTTAAGACTAGGGAGACTTAAGGGTCTGTAGTTTTCGGGGTCTGTAGATGACCTGCTTTTGTGCAGAAGGATGGTGGTTGCTGTTTGGAGGGGCTACAGTACAATAGTAATTCCATAGGGGAAGCCTGAAATGTTGTTGGGGCCCATTGATGCAGTGTTCTTGGCCTTAGAGAGAGCATTAAGGACCTGTTCCCTTGTGATAGTAGGAGGAGTTATATTTGATGGTATTTCCTGAGGGAAGGTTGACAGGGAGAGAGGGGTAAAGTTGGAGCTGAATTTATCAGCCAGGAGGTTTGCTATATCTTCTGGCTCAGTATAGGTGGCTGCATTAACTACGAGCTGTGCACATAACTGTGTATTGCCTTTGAGGTTGCATATATAGCCGAATAATGTTTTGTGGCTGAACGTGGCCTGGGATGCCAAATGAAGCTCAAATTTGGCTTTGGTAGACTTTGTTTGCCTAGTTTAGTGAGAGTGCTTTTATCCTGCTGGATGCTACACCTAATTTTTGCCCTGAATTTCTTCCTTCTGTCACACAGCCCATTGATGTTGTAATTTCATCAGGGTGGCTTGTTTTTAGAGTTAGTTCTGTACTTATTCCTGGTGGGTACAGCTACTTCTATGCAGCGATTGACAGGCTTGTATGGGGTTTCTGTGAACAGTTTCACTTAGGCAGCAGTGTTCTCAGGGTTTAGCAGGCCTGAAATGTTGTCAAGTTATCCCTTAATAGTACTAAGCTAGCCTTAGAGTAGTTCCCGAACGTTCCAGGCTTAGCTGGCATTTTGGGTTTTATTTTTACTTCAAAGGAGACCATTTTGTCATCTGACCTCACCAGAGAGGACATTACACTAGACCAGATCCACTATCTGCCACTGGTTGGCATGTTGACAATTTGGTCCAGGGAGTTTGTGTTTACAAAATTCAGGGATCTCTGTGGCTGAATGTTTGGTGTCACATATGATTCCCAGTTAATAGTGGAGTAATTAAAGTCACCTATGAATATTGTATTGGGTTGGATGGTTAGTGTTTCTAATAAATGTAAATACATGGTATGGGTTTCCTGGGTCATAGAGGGGGACCTATAGCTTGCAAGGAAGTGGTATGGGATTTTGCCTATGGTGATTTGAACACTGAGAAGTTCAAATGCATCATCATGTTTGACCAACCTTGAGGTACATTTATTTTTGATGTAAATCAAGACACCTCCACCTTTAGTCCCTGACTGTGTTGTAGCTGGTCTAAATGTGTGGAAGGCATTATAGCCTTGTACTGCTGGCTTGCTGTCTGTGGCTTAAACCATGTCTCAGTGACCACACAGATGTCAGCATTCTTTAGAGTCAGGAGAGCTTATAGGGAGTGGATTTTTTTTTTGTTTAGATTCATAGCATTGAGCAGTAACACCTTTAGGGTTTCTTGGTTTTTATTTGCTATTTTGGAAGTATTTTCAGTCTGGCATTGCCTAAAAAAGGCACTATGGCAGAGGAAAATGTATTAGTTAATATTTGAAAGCCTATAAGGGAGAGGTGCAGCCCATCCCTGGCAAAGCAGTGTGGTCCTTCCATGCTGACAAATATTGCACCCTCCTAGAATTACACCAGAAACTAAAGCAGTTATTAAAGTCATTCATCTTTTGTTCATACTGTGGGATCATCCTTGGAGAAGGTAAAATGCTGCTCAATGCTAGCTCATACCAGCCTTGGATACATTTTCCAAAAGCTCCATGATAGTCTAGCGAGGTATGTCTCAGGTCATTTACATTCATATGTACTATGACTGAGTCATACTCGTACTTGTGGTCCACTGACCTGAGTGTGTGCATAACGTGGTGGATTCTGGCCCCTGAAAAGCAACACTGACTTTGACTTTTTACTTACTCAGCCTGTTGAAAGGGACACCAGTGTGTCTCACAATGGAGTCTCCAATGACCAGAATTTTGGATTGTGAGGTGGCCTGCCTTATAGGCTTAGAAGCAGAGGTTCCATGCATACCTCTCAACCTGTTAGCACAATAAATCTGGACAAAGCCTAAAATAATAGATGACAAAGACTAAAAAATAGGGACAGATTTTAAATATTTCTCTGACAGACTTAGAACGTTGGTAGAATAACAGGCTTTGTGTTAACATGTATTTTTCAAAGGACATAAAGTTTGAAACTCAAACGTGTGCCATTATTTAGTGACTTCAGTCCTCAGTGATTTGACAGAAAACCATGAACTTTATGAGGAACAGACCAAAAATATGAGGCAAAAATCTGGACATTCTGTGAAAATCTGGACATTTGAGAGGTATGGTTCCATGAGATGTGGTTGTATGTGTTGATGTGGGTGTTGTTTTGAAAGATTACATTTGGGCTGCTGAGAACATTTGCTATGTGTGTTTGATCTAGGAGGTTTTTGGGGTTTAGGAAGGTTACATTCAAGTGCCTAAGCAGATGTGGGTTATGTGTTTGCTTCATGCTGTGTGTGATGGGTGCAACATGTGCACTATAGACAACTTAATTGATATCAGGATTGCTTTTATGTGAGAGCTTTGCCTCAAGTGACATTGTGTAAATACGTCTCTCACATACTTTATCAGTTTTTTTGAGAATTAGCTGGTTGTCAGTAAACATTAGGCAATTTCTCCATTGCCTCAGGATGCCCATATCCACCAAACTGGTAACAGAGACAGTGGGGAAATTCATACTCATGGCAACAGACCATTTGTTATTGATTAGACGGTTGTGGTGAGAATATAAGAGTAAAGTCAGGGGTTTCTGGTTTGCAACTCTGGGGGCTGTGCTTGTTAGTGTGCAAGGTAATTGCCTTGTGTGCAGGTAGGTTTTGGTAAAATTTCAAGGGTGCTTTCACAAGAAAAATATCAACTCAAGGTATCTATATAAGGCACTGCCAAACACTTAAGGGAAAACTACAATAGTAGACCCTGATGATTTATGGATGAAGTATTTAAGGAGATATTCTAAAGTTAGGTTAGACAGTAGCTAATCAAGCAAAGAAAGAATTTGCTTTATCAAGAATGGTGAATAGTGGGGATTAATCTAATTGGCTACTACCTGGCTACTACTAGTGCTGGTCTCATTATGGTTTCACTCTGCTGGGATACAATGCTCCTTTGCCTCTTCCCTCAGGTCACCACAACCACAGAAGCAAAACAGTAATGCTAATCCCAAGATGAGAAGCAGGCCACAGGCTGTTTGGTGATCAAGTTTTGTCCCAAATGATGCAGGGTCTGTAGGCTTTTTGTAGCCTTTTTCTGATAGATACATTGAATAGCAACCAGTTCAATAAAGAAAGTAACACACATACACTCACTTCCTAATTAGAGACAGTCAGGAATCAATACTGTCTGCTCCTTCTCTCACCAGGAACAAAACAGTGGCAAAACTTTCAAGCTGGCACCTATGAAGCTTTCTGGTGATCAGCAGTCTCCAGGAAATAATGTCCCTGTGCTCCCCTCTCTCAACAGGAGAAAAACAAAAGCACTAATCCCAAGATGATAACTGACAGGCAGAATGTGGTGTCTACAGTGATTGGTGGTCTTGGAACAGATATTGCAAATTTTAAAGGTAAGATGGAAAAAATGGGTTAATATCCTAAGACCTGCAGTGTGCACTAATCAGATATGAAAGAGAGTGTAACTTAAGCTATAGCAATCTAAGTGAAAATACACTCATTTTAAAAGAGCAAGATAGATTGGATGGGGGTAGACACTTAATATTCTGACTCTATGGAGTACAGTGGGAGGGCTAATTAATTTAAATAGTTGAAAGAGGGGGTGGCTTTAGAAAACAATAATTTTTGTGCTTACTGACAATATCCAATGAAAGAGTAAAGAGAATGAATGTTGTGGTCAAATTAACATAAGGGGTGGGCAGTTTGAGAAACACTCAGTTTAAAAACACAACAGCACCAGGGTGGGAGAGTGCGGAAAATGCAGTTTCTGTGTGACTAACAATAAAGACAGCTCTGGTTTCTTTACTATTTTAAATATGCAGTAGGAAACAGAATACAATTAAAACACAGTTTAATGAAAATGCATTACAATATACAAAACAGAAGAAAGCAACAAAGCAATATAAATTACAAGAAAGCAACATAAGGAAAAACATTCCCTCACAGCAGTCTATGCCAAAGTCTGTTTCCCCATAAATTCATGTAGGATATTATGCAGTCCCAATTGCAGTGCCTTGAACTGAACTTTTCTGTGACATACCAAACAAATTGTTTTTTTTTTTTTTAGCTAGTTGAATGCTGACTTCAGACACCTAGCTTTCCCTCATAGCTCCTCCATCCAAATAATCCCCAGCATGTTACATAACTTGGAGGGTCCTGTCCTTCCAGTAAAGAATTATTTCTCTAAGTTATGTGCATCCCCCTCTCCCAAGAGAGGAACGAGGAAGGTGGAGCCATTGTACCATGACCAAGCTTGGGCATTGCCTTACCATATCTCTATCCCTCATTTAGTTGACGTGTTACATTAGGTTGGGCGGGCCATTTCGTATGGACTGTGTACATACCCACAATAGGCCAACAGAGTGGTTACACCTCTTCAGTCCTTCCCACATGCCCATTCTGTTTCATAGGTTCATAGGTTCATATAAGAGGTTACAAGGCTAATGGCTCTAGAGCCTTTACAAGGCTTGCTGTGTTATACCCATATTCCCTAATTGACCGTGTTAGATGCTCTGTATTAGTTGACGATGGTCAGCACTGACTATCCCGTCCATGAGGGTCATAGGTGCCACTCCCAGGGTGAATTTACAGTCTCACATCTAAGTGTTCAAGTTTTGCTTAAATAGGGTCATTGAGGAGCTCTGCTTCATGTGAGTTGGGAATTTATTGCAGAGGAGTGGCAATGTCTGGGAGACATGTCTGTCTCTCAAATATGTCCTGTTAATGTCACAGGCTAGGTTAAGTTCCCTGGAGTGCGTGAATCTTGTCCCATTGGACTTGTGGATGTGTAGCATTTCCATTGGAGGGGTCTATATTATAAGCACGAAAGATGAATTTGGCGAATGCTAGAAGATTGACACATAAACATCGATCTATGAAAAGAGCGAAGGACAGAAACGCCGAAAGGCACAATGCCGAACAGATTCCCAGAAGCAACAGTGCCATACAGGTAAGTAAAACCAAAGTAAACAAACACAATGAAAACACTTTTATAAATGTTTTTGCAGGGGGGCAAGCCCCCCTGCACCCCCCCCCACTTATATATACCAACTCTGAGACCGCTGTATAGTGGGGAAAAGGATACATTTCCTCATCCCCACAATTGCCCTGCTGGCCAGGGAAATCCTTTCGGCATTGTGTCTTTCGGCATTTCCGTCCTTCGCTCTTTTCATAGATTGACGTTTATGTGTCGATCATCTAGTGTTCGCCAAATTCATCTTTCATCATTCTGATATAGACCCCATTAGGGCAGGGTCAGAGACTGCTCTGTAGGCCAGGCACAAGTCACCTCTCAACAGCCTATAAGATACAGAATAGAGTGACAGGGCTTTCAGTCTATCCACACAGGTCATGTTTTGAAGGCCCTGTATTTTCTTGGTGAAGAACCTTTGTGGTCTCTCCAGTTGCTGCAGGTGCTTGGTGAAGTACATACAGAATGAAGTGTTATACTCTATTAGTGGTCTGTTGAGGGTCAAGTACAGAGGAATTATAACATCCTGGTCTTGCATGTGATGCCATTACTTATGAGATGCGCAATGTAGAAAGTTTTCTTTACCATTGTGGACAAATGGTGATCGACATTTAGATTGCTATCACTCTATGTGCCCAAACCTCACACTACTGGGTTTGAACTTGGGGGGGGGGTACTGTCTATATTGTAATTTGCAGGGACATTCCCCTTTGCAAAAAGGGATAATAATGCACTGTGTCCATGCCTTTGGCACCAATCATTTGTCTGTGTTATCCCCTTTTGTAATATGCTAATATCGTTAGAGGGGAACTTGGTAAGCCACAGGCCATCTAATGTTGTCTGGACTTCTGAGAAATGTATTCGAAACAGTAGAGGGCCCAGCACAAATCCTTGTGGTACACCAGTGGTAACTGGTCTACTGCTAGAGGTAGAATCCCCAACTTTCACTGTGTGCATTCTGCTGGTGAGCCAGTTGGCTACCCATTTAGTGATGTATATGTTAATCTCCAGTTGGGAAAGTTTCTCAATGATACCTGAGTGGGGGATTGTATTGAAAGCCTTGGCTAAGTTGAGATAGATTATGTGTACTGTTTTGCCTTCATCCAGGGCTTTGGTGACATTCTCAAAGAAGCCCACCAGGTTTAATAAACATGATCTGCCCTTAATGAAGCCAAATTGGGTCAGGTCAAGAGTTTTAACATCATCTAAGTTTTTCTTAATAAGGTCCATGATGATTCTTTCCATGACCTTGCAAATAAGCCTAGTTAGACTTATAGGTCTATAGTTTCCAGGATCAGTTGATGGACCCCCCCCCCCCTTGTGCAAGGGGATTACTGTTGCTGTTTTCCACTCTGCTGGAACAAAGCCAGTATTTAGACTGTAGTTGAAGAGAGTGCCAAGTGGTTTCATAAGGACCTGTTTTAGAATATTTAGTAAGCAGCCTGAAATGTTATCTCATCCTGTAGAGGCCATGCATTTGGCCTTGGAGAGCTTGGTTATGATCTGCTCTTTGGAGATACTAGGTAGAGGATGGTAGGTGGTATGTTTTGGAGTATGACTGGGTGGTACAGGGGGGTCAAATTTGCATCAAATTTGTTAGCTAGCAGGTTGGCATCTTCTCAGGTTCAGTATGACTGGTAATGCCCACTACTAGTTTGGCACAAAGCTGGGCCTTCCCTTTTAGATTTTAGATATAGCTAAATAATGCCTTATGATTGTACTTAGCGAGGGATGCTAATTTAGCATTGTAATTAGCTTTAGATGACTTTACAAGATATTTGATTTGTCTGTTCAAGCTGTGGAGGGTGTTCTTCCTCTGCTGAGTCAGTTCCCTCTTGTTCCCAGACATCAGTTTTTTTCTCTTGTTATATAACCTATTTATACTTGAGGTCCACCAGGGTGGCTTGTTTTTTTGTTAGAACTTACTTTTGATCTGTTCAGATACAGCTGAATTTATACAGTTGTATAAGTGGTTATAAAAGGCATTTGTGTAGACCTCTGCATAAGAGTCTTTGTTTGCTGTGTTAGCAGGGGATTCAAAACTATTTATACCATCACTTAGTAGGCTATAGTTTGCTTTGAAGACATTTTTTATTATTTTAGCTCCTGTATGGGTGGTCAGGTCTGATCATTACTTCAAACAAGACTGATTTATGATCAGACCTTATCAGGGAGGAAAACACACAGAGGGAAGTGCAGTGAGTCCCTCCATGTTGGTGAGTACTAAATCTGGGACATTTGAGCCCCTTGTGGGAGGTACAGACTATATGTTCCAGAGCATTTGTATTGACAAAATCCAGGAACCTCAGGGTGAGTATGTCAGTGTTCATATATGTCTTGTATTCATCTTGTATATGTCTCATATATGTCTCACATATGTCTCGTATATGTCTCGTATACGTCTCGTATATGGCTTGTTTATGTCTCGTATATGTCTCCCAGTCGATGGAAGGATAGTTGAAATGACCCACCACGGTGTTTTGCTGTATAGCGAGTGACTGTAGTAAGTCCAGGTAGGCAATGTGTTTCTCTTGGTTCATGGTAGGGGACCTGTAGCTAACAATGATGTGGAAGTGTGTCTTACCTACAGTTGGAGTAGTTCAAGTGAGTCATACTGTTTAACCAGTCTTGAGGTGTATTTGTCCTTAAGGAAGATGGATACACCTCTGCCTTTGGTTCTTTCATGCTCATTTTGGGGTCTGAACATGTGGAAGGCATTGTAGCCTTGCATGGCTGGGCTGCTTTCTGTGGTCTTGAACCATGTCTCTGCGACTGCACACTCATCAGCATCTTCCAAGGTGAGGAGTGCCTCCAGAGAGTTTGCTGTTTAGATTACTAACATTAAGCAGCAGAACCCTGAGTTTATCTCAAGTGGATTTGTTTACATTGGAAATTTTGTTGATGTGATGTTGCCTAAAAAAGGCACAATGGGGGAGGCAAGTACCTTTGCCAGTAAACGAAAGCCAAGAAGTGACAAGTGAAGACCATCCCTGGCAAAGCAGTGTGGTCTGTTGACCATATCTTCTCAGGCTGACAGATACTGGATCCCCTTAGAGTTACATCAGAAACTAAGCCAATTGTTGAAGTCAATCATTTTTTATTTATACTGATGCATCATCCTGGGTGCAGGTAGAATGCTGCTTAAGGCTAGGGACATGCCTGCCTGGGACACATAATCAGAGAGTTCAGTCATGTCTGTCTTCATATAGTCCAGAGAGGTACATCTCAAGTCATTTACCCCAGCATGGACAATGACTGAGTCATACTGGTACGTGTTGTGGAGAGACGAGTGCATGCATGATTTGACAGATCCTGGCACCTGACAGGCAACTAACTGTGACCTTCTCCTTGTCCAGCCTGGTGAGGGGGCCATCAGTGTATCTCACTATGAAGTTGCCTATGACCAGGACATTTGGTTTTGAGGTGTTTTGCCTTAGAGGCTTAATAGTTAAGACACTGGTGTGTGTTATGTGTAGTGAGTTCTATTGGGATTGCAGTATGTGCAATAGGCTTGCTCTTGGGAGGTCTCTGATCTTTTGGTAGGCTTCTACTCAATACTTCTGTATATGTGGGTTTATGTGTTGTGTGCTTGTTATGTGCAAGAGGTGAAGTGTGTGTTCTGACAACCTGTTTGATGTCTGGCTTGTTGTTACCTGAGAGAATTGATTCAAAATTCACAGTGCATATGCATCTCTCACATATTGTATTTGTTTGTTTTAGGAGTAAGTGGTTGTCAGTATACATACGGCAGTTACTACATTGCCTCAGGATGTTCATGTCAATCAGGCTGGCTAGAGAAATGGTGGCAAACTGACAGTTCATTATGGCAGGATTATACTGTAATTACTAGTGGGGAGTAGGCTAGTTAGACCAAGTTTTGTTCTAGTATTAACCAGTAGGCCAGGGTTAAAAAACTGTGACAATGCTTCTCATTGTGCAACTGAGTTGCTCACAGCACAGCAGGGGAGTTTGGGAGGGTTCACTAGCAGATAATTAGGGAAAATTGTCTTCCTAGGTGTCTGTGTCTATACATGGTGGTGCTAAACTCCATTGTGTGGTGTGCAGCTACCCGCAAATGTGAGGCTTAAATACAAGTGAAGTTAAACAGTTTTAACACAAACTAACCAATAAGAAAGCCTAAACTGAGTCTCATCTGTCTAAACCCTGATCTCCACCAGGGCTTTAGGTGCAACCCCCATCACTGCTTCAGTGAGAGATCTGCCTGGTGCAATCCCCACCAGGGCTTCAGTGAAAGAGAGCAGCTTGATGCAATCCCCACTGGGGCTTCAGTGAGAGAGCTGCTGGTGCAATCCCCACCAGGGCTTCAGTAAGAGAGCTGCCTGGTGCAATCCCCACCAGGGCTTCAGTGAGAGAGCTGCCTGGTGCAATCCCCACCAGGGGTTCATTGAGAGAGCTTCTTGGTGTAAGGGCTTCAGTGAGAGAGCTGCCTGGTGCAATCCCCACCAAGGGCTTCAGTGGGAGAGCTGCCCAGTGCAATCGCCACCAGGGCTTCAGTGAGAGAGCTAACAGTGCAATTCTCACCAGGGCTTCAGTAAGAGAGCTGCCCAGTAAAATCCATTTCAGGGCTTCAATGAGAGAGCTGCTTGGTGCAATCCCCATCAGGACTTCAGTGAGAGAGCTGCCTGTCGCAATCTGCACCAAGGCTCAGTGAGAGAACTGCCCAGTGCAATCTCCACCAGGACTTCAGTGAGAGAACTGTCTGGTGTAATTCCTACAAGGGCTTCAGTGAGAGAGCTGTCTAGTGAAAAGGTTTCTGTGAGAGAGCTGTTTGGTGGAAAGGTTTCAGTAAGAGAGCTGCCTGGCACAATCCCTTCAAGGGCTTCATTGAGTAAACTGCCTGGTGCAATCCCCACCAAGGGCTTCAGTGAGGGAACTTCCCAGTGTAATCCCCACAATGGCTTTAGTAACAGAGCTTCTCGGTGAATCCCCACCAGGGCTGTAGTAAGAGAGCTGCCCAGTGCACTCCCCACCAGGGCTTCTATGGGAGAACTGTCCAGTGTAATCCCCACCAGGGCTACAGTGAGAGAACTGCTCAGTGCAATCCCGACCAAGGCTTCAGTGAGAGAGCTGCCCAGTGCAATCCCCACCAGGCCTTCAGTGACAGAGCTGCCTGGTGCGATCCCTGCCAGTGCTTCTGTGAGAGAGCTGCCTTTTGCAATCCCCATGAGGGCTTCAGTAAGAGAACTGCCCAACACAATCCCCACCAGGGCTTCAGTGAGAGAACTGCCCAGTGCAGTTCCCAAGGGCTTCAGTGAGAGAACTGTCTGTTGCAATCCCCACCTGGGCTTCATTGAGAGAGGTGCCCAGTGCAATCCCTGCTAGGGCTTTAGTGAGAGAGCTGCCTGGTGCAGTCCCCATGAGGGCTTCAGTAAGAGAGCTGTCCAGTGCAATCCCCACCAGGGCTTCGGTGAGAGAACTGCCCAGTGCAATCCCCATCAGAGCATCAGTGAGAGAGCTGCCCGGTGCAATCCTCACCAAGGGTTCAGTGAGAGAGAGCTGCCTTGTGCAATCCCCACCAGGGTATCAGTGAGAAAGCTGCCCAGCACAATCCCCACCAGGCCTTCAGTGACAGAGCTGCTCAGTGCAATCCCTGCCAGGGCTTCAGTAAGAGAGCTGCCTCTTGCAATCCCCATGAGGGCTTCAGTAAGAGAACTGCCCAGCACAATCCCCACCAGGACTTCAGTGAGAGAACTGCCCAGTGCAGTCCCGGAAAGGGCTTTAATGAGAGATCTGCCTGGTGCCATCCCCACCTGGGCTTCAGTGAGAGAGCTGCCCCATGCAATCCCTACCAGGGCTTCAGTGAGAGAGCTGCCTGGCGTAATCCCCACCAGGGCATCAGTAGGAGAGCTGACCAGCTCAATACCACCAGGATTTCAGTGAGAGAGCTGCCTGGTGTAATCCCTGCCAGGGCTTCAGTGAGAGAGCTGCCTGGTGCCATCCCTACCAGGGCTTTAGTGAGAGAGCTGTCCGGTGCCATCCCTCCATCACAACAGGCATGCTTATCTTCCCTTGCCTGTTCCATCAGCACCACGCTGCTAGCTGGACTCAGGTCTCCTGAACAGTAATAAGGCATTCATCCCTCTACACCACCAGTGCAGGCTGACAAATCTTGACGTTCGTGTAATTTTCTCATTGCTATTTCCGCTTTCTGAAGAACCAAAATGTTTGCATGATCTGTTAGAATAAAACTTGCTTTTCCATTGTTAATTCAGCAATAATAGCAGATTCATTATTGCCAGGCAGTAACACAGAAAAGTGTGAAAATACTTTGGATTGTAGACATCTACCCATTAACATCTGTGCTGGAGACAGACCCACAGCCTGCAATGCCAAATTTTAGTACTCAAGAATAGACAAGTAATTTAAGAACAATCTGAGGACTTAGAATTTTCACATTTATTGATGGGATTGTTGACTGCTGGGACCATTTATTCATAGGCTCATAAGTTTGATGAACAAGGTCAAAGTATGTTCGACACTAAGGAACTTGATGCCGTAGATTCCATGTTGGAACTTAAAAGTGCCCCTGTCATCATTTGGTTCCTACTTGAAGGTATGAATGACAGGATGACTTTGACTAGGCGGCAGTTTATTCCTTAGTTTCATTGGTAAATACTAAGCTATCAGTCTGTATACTACTACAAGCCTAGCCAATAACCAGAGGTCAGAATCAAACCTTCTACCTTGTATCTGTAAGGTGAAGACCTAAGGTGTGTGAGTCTTTGAGAGATGGAATTGTCACAATTTACAGAGTGGTTAGTATTAATTTTTAGTGAGGTCATGTGTTCAGGTCACTGGTAATTAGCAAGTATTCTATTCTATTTTATTATATTATTTTATTATTCTATTTCATTATATTATTTTATTTATATCCTGTTGATTGGGTTAGTCCTACTTAGCAATGCCCATTTTCAGAGGTACCCAGTGTATTACTGTACACAAAATATCAAGACGAAAGCATGAATTCCATATAATTGATAGATAAAAGATACATTCCACTGACAATAGATGCGCAACATTACAGAGAAATGATTGTGAAGAACAAGAGATTATTTAAGAGGAGCTAAAGTGGAAAACTAAGAATCAACAGCTGAATAAGAAAAGTGAAAAAGGGTAGAGGAGGAAGAAAAGTTACCAGAGAAGAAAGATGTAGTGTGGCATATAAAGTAAAAGAAAATAATGTATTTATTTATTTGATGTTTGTTTTCCAGGATAGTCCATTGGGCTACAAAGAGCCCATTTTCAATGGAGTCCTGGGGAGAAAAGCTCCAGAAAAATACAAATACATAATACAGAAAGTGCAACTCTATGGTATACATTTCAGTTAAACATTACAGTGTTAGAAAAGAACAAATCATAAACATTACAGTGTAAGTCAAGAACAAATCATAAACATTACAGTGTAAGTAAAGAACAAATCATAAACATTACAGTGTAAGTCAAGAACAAATCATAAACATTACAGTGTAAGTAAAGAACAAATCATAAACATTACAGTGTAAGTCAAGAGCAAATCATAAACATTACAGTGTTAGAAAAGAACAAATCATAAACATTACAGTGTAAGTCAAGAACAAATCATAAACATTACAGTGTAAGTAAAGAACAAATCATAAACATTACAGTGTAAGTAAAGAACAAATCATAAACATTACAGTGTAAGTCAAGAACAAATCATAAACATTACAGTGTAAGTAAAGAACAAATCATAAACATTACAGTGTAAGTCAAGAACAAATCATAAACATTACAATGTAAGTAAAGAACAAATCATAAACATTACAGTGTAAGTAAAGAACAAATCATAAACATTACAGTGTAAGTCAAGAACAAATCATAAACATTACAGTGTAAGTCAAGAACAAATCATAAACATTACAGTGTAAGTCAAGAACAAATCATAAACATTACAGTGTAAGTAAAGAACAAATCATAAACATTACAGTGTAAGTCAAGAACAAATCATAAACATTACAATGTAAGTAAAGAACAAATCATAAACATTACAGTGTAAGTCAAGAACAAATCATAAACATTACAGTGTAAGTCAAGAACAAATCAAAGAAATTCTGAATTACAAAAATTGCATAGATTAAGTAAGTAGAAAAAGAAAATAAAAAGTTTTGTTTTCTGAATTACATCAGGTACACTTAGTCATTGGTCATATACATCACTAGTGATGGAGAACTATAGGAGGCAGTGGTAGGTAAGTGAGTAAGAAAATCTGACAAGAAACTGTAATTAGAATTCGGTAGGATGTGAGCATGAGCATTTCCATTATGACGTAAGGTGCGAGTGCAGAGAGGTTTTAAACAGGGAGAGACTGCTAGTGGTGAGGATAGGAGAAGGGAGAGAGTTCCAAAGGCGAGCTAGAGAGAAGGACATCAAGTGATTCCCAGCTGGACGTGTGGGTTTGTGTAGTTTAATGAGGTTTTGGGAACTGGATCTCAGGAGTTGGTCTGGTTTGTGCATTTCAAAGGTGTTTGCTAATGAGGGGCAGAGAGATGGGTTATGAATGAGTTTATGTGCTTGGATGAGTTGGGTATAAGTTAGTAAGTTAGATAACTCTAGCCAACCTAATTGGTGGAGGGAATTGCAGTGGTGAGAAGAGGCTCTGTGACCTGCAGCAAACTTGGATATTTTGTTATAACAAGATGAGAGTTTAGTTTTGAGGGAAGATTATAGGTTGGTGAGGACAGTTGAACCATATAGTAGGGAAGGGATAAGGTATGTATTGGCTAGTGTAATCCTGCTGGAGGGAGAGATAAAGTGACGGTGACGGTAAAGCATACTGAGTTTTTTATGAGTTTTTTTTGATATTTACATGTAGATGCTTCTCAAATTTTAATTGACCATCAATGGTTATTCCTAGTAATTTTGCTTCATAGACCACTTCTAGGAGAGTATTATTTTTGCTGGTGATTACGAAGGATTGTTTATCTATGGAAGAGCTTTTGGAGGCATTGAATAGCATAAGTTCTGTTTTGGTTGCATTAAAGGCCAGATGGTTTTCTAGCATCCACTGTTCAGTAGAAGAGAATGCAGCTTGTGTAAGATTGCTAAGAGTTGTGATGGAAGGGGAGGAACAAATTATAGTGGAATCGTCTGCCTATTGAACGAGGCTGGAGTTTGAGATGGCTTTTTTAAAAATCGTTTATAAATATGTTACATATTAGGGGGCCTAGAATGGAACCATGGGGACGCCTGTGGATATATTAAGGAAGGGTGAGGTAGCTTTTTTTCCATTTTACTACCTGTTGCCTGTTTGTGAGATAGCTTGAGAACCACTGGGTAGAGGAAGGGGATAGCTTAAGTTTAGAGTTTGGTTAGAAGCAGGTTGTGGGAAATGGTGTCAAATGCCTTAGAGAAGTCGAGGAGAAGAATGGATATGAAGTGACCAGAATCACGGGCTTTGTTGATTGTTTCTAGAAAGGAGAGAAGGGCAGTAGAGGAAATATGACCTGGTCTAAAGCCATGTTGTGTGGGGGTAAGAAGGTGATTATTAATGAGATAGGGTAAGAGTGGTTGGGGTACAGACTTTTCAAGAGGCTTAGAAATAGGGGATAGGATGGCGATGGGGCAGAAGTTAGTAATGTTATTATTACTGCTGCCTTTGTGGAGGGGAATGATAAAGACTTTCTTCCAGAGTTGGGGGACCTGGCATTCTATGATGGACTGATTAATTAGTATACTGACAGGAAAGGCGATTTCTTCTGCAGCTTTTTTTAGGAAGTAGGAGGGAATTTCGTCAGGGGCATTGGAACCAGGCTTTAATTTAAGGAGAAGTTTTTTTACATTAGATGTGGAGATGAGTTTGAAGGAGAAAGGTAGTGGTTGAGGACAGGGATTGTTAGGGGGGATAGGGGTGGGTATGTGTTGATGAGAAGCTACTGAATTGTTGGTGAAGGACGATGTTAGTTTGCTGATGGAGTCAATGAAAAAGGAGTTAAATTGGGTTGCAAAGTCCAGGCCGGTTGCATCTGGGTTGGGGCTAAGGTTTACTGTTTTACCGGGGTTGAGGAGAGATGAAATTCCTTTCCAAAATAACTTGGGATTGGTATTGTGGTTGGTTTGGAGGGTAATGATATATACTTCATGGTCAGAGGCTATAAGTTTTTTTTACTTTGTTTTGTAATGTTTTATATTCAGTGAGGGTGACAGGGGTTTTATTTTTGTGGTATCGTGTCCAGGCTTTGTTGCGTAGATGCATGGTGGCTAAAATGTTTTTGGTTAGCCAGGGTATGGAGTTACTTTTTATACGTTTAGTTTTTTAACGGGGCAAATAAGTTAAGTAGATCTATGAAAGTGGTGTTGAAGTAGGAAAGAGCATTGTCTAAAGGAAGGGTTTTTAATGGGTTCCAGTTAGTGTTTTTTAGTGTGTTAGTGAAAGTTTCGGGATTGAAGTTTTTTTAAGTAGTGAGTAGAGGTGTAGGAGTGGGTTAGTTGCATAGAGGAGGGGAGGCGATGGGCGAAAGTGGGGAAAAGGTCGGCTACTGGGTGTGGGAGAATGCCACTGTCTGAGATGTAGTGAGTATGGGATACCAGAATCCAGTGTATGATACTTCCAGTACTGAAATTATTAGCTGGTCTGGTGGTGGAGTTGATTGTGTAAATTTGTATAAGTTAATATTGAGACAGTTGGCGGGGGATTGTATCGTGGCCCAGTTTATGTTGACATCACCCAGTATTATGGTTTCATGGTTAATGTTGGAGGAGACCCAGGAGAGAATTTACTCAAGGGATGAGATATAATCTCCAGGGGGAATATAGAGGGAGAGAACAAACATTAGTTTATGCTTATTCAGGTGGACTAGGGCTGGAATTGTTTCTGCCTTGCCGAATTTGGGGAAGGGTTTGGTGTAAGGGGTAACTGTGAGGGATGCTGAGTGAAGTAGTGCTATGCCACCACCTTTTTTGCATCCTGTCATTCCTTAGTATGTGATAGTTGGGTGGTATTAATTCTGAGTCTTTTATGTGGGGCTTAATCCAGGTTTCTGTCATGGAGAGAATATCAGGCTGGTTATGTAGAAGCCAAGCTTGAAGGTTTGGAATTTTGTTACATAGGCTCTGAGCATTCAGAGCTGAGAAGTGGAGGGGTTTGCATTTTGTTTCGGGGGATGGGTTTGTGGGTCTTGGCTTTTTGTGGTAGAGGGGCTTGAGTGTGGGTGGATATCCCCAAGATAAGTATAGAGATGAGATATTGGAGGAGATGTTTGGTGAGTTTGGGGTGTAATGTATGGGTTATGAGTTTTGTGGAGTTGAAGGTATTGTATTTGGGAGCAATGGATTTAGTGTTAAGTAGGAGTCTATAGGGAAAGAGCATAGAATTATTTAGGGTGTAAAGGTGAGGAGATATCAGGGTAGTAGTGTTTTTGTATTTTGTTTGGGATGATATAGTGGTGTGGAATGAGGGGGGGCGTGATTAGAATTGGTAAGTTAGGTGAGATAGTTTAAGGAAGTTAAGGTGAGTAGGAATATTATTTTGATGAGTAGAGGTAGAGGTTTAAGTGTCATCTTATAAGTTAATGTGGTAGGTTTAGGTGATTAAGGATAGAAAAATGTTAATTGGTTGCTGAAGAGATAATGCATGGATTGGTGGTAATATAGTTTAATGGGATAGAAGGTTGCTGTTTGTGATTTGTTGGAGTATAGCTTTAATTTCTTGGGTGTAGAGAGGGATGGGATGATGGGTACTTTTGGATTGGGTAATGAGGTAGTGGGAGTAGTTAGGTTAGTATAAGTGCAGTTGCAGTGGGGGGTGGGTGGGAATTGAGGGTAGGGTAGGGGAGTGGAGTGAGCCCACAGGGCGAACGGAGTGGGTAGAGCCAACAAGGAAAAGAAGAAGAAAGGTAATGAGGAAAACAATCAGTGAAAGTGGAAGGTAAGTTTCAAGGTAAGGTATGCAAGGGGGTAAGGGACTGTTTAGTGGTGGAAGGGGAGAAAGGATAGCGTGGTTCAGAGAGAATGGGGATGCATAGAGTTGAGTGAGGAACAGGAAAATATCTGGGAGAAGGGCTTTATTTCTGATGGACAAAAGAAAAGAAAAATTAATAGTGGTCTTAGGCTGCCATCTAGTGGCCAATCTCTGTAATAACAACAGTGATACCAGAATGGGAGATCGTGAGACTGAGAGAGAAAAGAAGCAGAGGGGGAGAGTCTATGGGCTAGGCTGATGGTAGATATAGGGGATACATAGTAGAAGGGTATGGCTGCTGGTTGTCCTGGCAAGGAGCATGCACTGAAATCACTTATCAGGAATTAGGTGATATGTTAGTTAAAACTGTAGGAAGTGAGGAGCAGAGTGCACATACTTTTCAAAACTGTTCTTGCTTCCTTAAATCAGAACAGCACGGGGGGAGGAGTAGGATCTTTTCCTGCGCTGGGGATGAGGCAGTAAAATTTGTTTAAAGTCTCTGTAAAGTTTGGGCAGCAGGAGACGATCTCTGGGGGAGAATTACACTGGCAGGAATGTAAAAATCTGAGAGAGATACAGAGAGAGAAAAATGTCATAGGGTATAAAATGCAGTGACATGCAATTGTAAGCTTTCATCAATGATACACAACTCACAGCTAGCAGAGACAACAGATGTAGGCTACCAACAGTGAACAACAGAAAAAACAGCTAGCATATCATGAGAGTCCAGCAAACACTGGCTTAAATCAACTCATAAAACTAAATAATATGCATAGTAAATGTTTCACATACATACTTTCACATTACACATTTCACAGTGACACTCAGATATACTTAGGAAGACTTTGCTTTTAGAGTTAGCAGTACTGAAAACAGGGCTTAATCCTCGTGATTAAGCAAAGTGCTGACTTGCATACATTCACAGCAGACTTACAGTAATGGCGAAGGAAAACCGCTACGTGTCCTGAGGGTTTAAACGCTAGGTTAGAATAGTTCTCTATGCCATGAGTATAGTTATACAATAGGCTAGGAAGGGTTGATGATTTTCTAGAATAGTTCTCTATGCCATGAGTATAGTTATACTATTGTATAACTATACTCATGTCATAGAGAACTATTCTAGGAAATCATAAAACCAAATAATATGCATAGTAAATGTTTCACATACATACTTTCACATTACACATTTCACAGTGACACTCAGGGTTGATGATTTCCTAGAATAGTTCTCTATGCCATGAGTATAGTTATACAATAGGCTAGGAAGGGTTGATGATTTCCTAGAATAGTTCTCTATGCCATGAGTATAGTTATACAATAGGCTAGGAAGGGTTGATGATTTCCCAGAATAGTTCTCTATGCCATGAGTATAGTTATACAATAGGCTAGGAAGGGTTGATGATTTCCCAGAATAGTTCTCTATGCCATGAGTATAGTTATATAATAGGCTAGGAAGGGTTGATGATTTCCTAGAATAGTTCTCTATGCCATGAGTATAGTTATACAATAGGCTAGGAAGGGTTGATGATTTCCCAGAATAGTTCTCTATGCCATGAGTATAGTTATATAATAGGCTAGGAAGGGTTGATGATTTCCTAGAATAGTTCTCTATGCCATGAGTATAGTTATACAATAGGCTAGAAAGGAGTGATGATTTCCCAGAATAGTTCTCTATGCCATGAGTATAGTTATACAATAGGCTAGGAAGGCTTGATGATTTCCTAGAATAGTTCTCTATGCCATGAGTATAGTTATACAATAGGCTAGGAAGGGTTGATGATTTCCTAGAATAGTTCTCTATGCCATGAGTATAGTTATACAATAGGCTAGGAAGGGTTGATGATTTCCTAGAATAGTTCTCTATGCCATGAGTATAGTTATACAATAGGCTAGGAAGGGTTGATGATTTCCTAGAATAGTTCTCTATGCCATGAGTATAGTTATACAATAGGCTAGAAAGGGTTGATGATTTCCCAGAATAGTTCTCCATGCCATGAGTATAGTTATACAATAGGCTAGGAAGGGTTGATGATTTCCTTAGATGTACCTGGCAAGCCTTTGTTCTTACTTATTAAAAAGGCATGAAAAACATGAGGTTAAAATCCTCATAGATAAACAAAAATGCAAGCTAGAATTTGAGATGTAATGAATAAAGCACTCACTTATGTATGGTTCTTTGTGCCACATAAGGCTTGGATCAGTATACTTAGGGATCGAAAACGAGGTGTTTGAATTCAAAAGCAAGTTGAAATCTTTTAGGTGGGTATAACATACACACTGGGGGCTAACAGAGGCTACATTACTCATAATTTGGGTTGGTTAGTACTAGTACGTTTATAAGAGATGAAAAAATAGTCAATACTAACATGAAAAAGAGAGTTCTAAAAGTGGAGGTTAATGTTTAATCGCATATAGGGTGCCATTTCTGATTACACTTGTAACTTGACGGTGTAATATGTTGGGGAGACTTGAAGCCCATTTTAAATTCATTGTAATTTTCTGGTGGGCATAAACATAGTTGGAGTAAATTCCACTGTCTGGATAAAAAAGATTTAGAGTACCTTATCACCATATCTGGTGAAAAAAGATATGGGGTGCATTATTAACATATCTAGGGAGGAAAAAGATATGGGGTGCCTTATCACCATGTCTAGGGATAAAAAGATATTTGGTGCCTTATCACCATATTTAGGGATAAAAAGATTTGGGATGCCTTATCACCATATCTGGTGATAAAAAGATATGGAGTGCCTTATCACCATATTTGGGGAGAAAAAAAGATTTGGGGTGCCTTGTCACCATATCTGGGGAGAAAAAGATTTGGGGTGCATTATCAACATATCTGTGGATAAAAAGACATGGGGTGCCTTATCACCAAATCTGGGGATAAAAAGATATGGGGTGCCTTATCACCATCTCGGGATCTAGTCTTATTAATGCGGAGGTTTTTATTGTTAGATCAAAGGTTTCTAGCTGCTGTGTGCCATTGTAGTAATGAGTTCAGTGCTGGGTATTGGTTACTGTAAAGTATTTTGTATGAGAACACAAGGTAGATAAATGCCAGTTTGCTGTCACAAGACATTTGTTATTGTTTATAATGTAGCAGCTGTAATTATTAGTTGTTGGTCAAGCAGTATCGGCAACAAATTTGAAATTTTGTAGTATGTAGATTGAAGCAGTTGTTTTTTTAACTGACTTATTAGTGTTGCTAATGGTATAACATCCATATAATACTTTTGGTATAAGCAATGGTATAGCTAGTTATATTCTAACTAAAATGTTTCATATAATAAGTTCTGTATAGGTTCATAGGAGATTACTAGGCTAATGGCTCAAGAGCCCTTATAAGCCTAACCAGTTTTACCCAGTTTTTACCCAATTTTCTCCCCCTAAGGGAATGATAACAAGGGTCAGTACGCGGGGATTTGACTATTTTACAGACTGCCTCTGTCCATAAGTTACATGGGTGCCACCCCAGGAGTGAATTTGTAATTTCCCATCCATTGGTCCAGGTTGCACTTGAAGATGATCAGGGAAGGGCTCTGTGTCACATGAATAGGCAAAAAGGCACAATGAATATGTTCCTTGTTTTAGTTGCCATAAGAATCAGTTAAAAAATGCATTAGACAGGAAAAAGGATGTTATTAGGTATGTGACTACTTTTAATGCCTATACTAAAGACGCTTGTAATATTATACAAAGGAACTGGCTAATTTTGCTAGCTGTGCCAGAGATTAGAAGTATATTAGATACAAAACCAAGCTCTTCTTTTAGAAATTCAGATAATTTAAAACAAAAATTATGTTATAAAGACTTTAAGGAAAATAAAGCAAATTATCCAAATAAAACACTTACGCAGAAGTGCTTCAACTGTACATGCTGTGCTGATATATTTGATTCAATAAATGTTTTTGAGCATCCTATAACCAAGCAAAAGTTTGAATTTAAATGTTTAGCGAATTGTAACACATCATGTATAGTATACTTGGCCACTTGTGTCAAATGTATAGCATTCTACGTAGGGAAAACAACTAGAAAATTAAAACAACGTATCATAGAACATAAATCTGAAATTAGAAGGCAGTCATTAACTAATGCATTAAGCAAACATATTATGGAGAATGAAGGTCATAGTTTTAAATTTAGAGTAATAAGTGATGTTAAGTTAGGTATGAGGGGAGGAGATGTTAATAATGTGCTAGAGCTCAAGGAACTTGAATGGATTATTAGACTAGATGCAGAGGTACAACCAGGGTTGAATGTAGCTGCTAGTTTAAAGCCGGTGTTGGTTAAAAAACAGAGGGATTGCATTTAATGAGCTCAAGTTTTACTTTATTTTTATTTCATTTTTTTTTATCTTATTTTATTTTTTTTATTTTATTTTATGCATCACTCTATAAGTACACATACATTCGGGTATGTATTCTTTTACATCTGAATACATACTCAATTTATATGCATATTGCAACAAGACATGTTTTTCTAAAAACAATCTATCTTAGAGATTTTCCTTTAAATTCTTAATTGATGGATAATTTTGCTAGGCTGGCTGGATCATGTGATTTAATCGTTACCCTATTTATAAGACTTTTGAATGCATTTGAAGTTATGTACTGATGAAGGGTGTCAACCCGAAAGCTTTACTGTATTAAATTATATTTTGTTTTTGAGCGTACAACAGTGTGTTTGAGTTTTTGGACTCACATGAATATGAAGCATATTCCAGAGGTGAAGCAATCTCTGCAACACATATCTGTCTGTCCAGCATGATATATTCATTTCAGAGATCAGGTTTAGATCTTTGGAGCGGGTAACCCTCGTGCAGTTAGTTTTGCGAATATGTAACATTTTGATCAGGGCTGGGTCAGAGGCTGCCTTGTAAATCAGATACGGATCACTCCTCAGTACTCAGTACGAAACTGAGTACAATAATAGGGCTTTTAATCACTTTGCATATGACATGTTGGTTATACCCTGTATTTTATGGTGAGAACACTCTGGGGTAGCTCCAGCTGTTGTAGATGCCTGGTGAAGTACATGCCAGAGGGTGCCTTGTGCTCAATTACTGGTTTGATGAGGGTCAAGTACAGTGGTACTATGACATCCTTAGATTTAGATGCCATTCCTTTATTTATAAGCTGAGCCACATAGAAGGATTCCCTCACCACCATGGGCACATGTTGGTTAAAGTTCAGATTACTATCAATCTAGGATTCCCTCACCACCATGGGCACATGTTAAAGTTCAGATTACTATCAATCTAAGTACCCACATCTCTCACCACTGGGTTCATTCTTAGGGGGTGCTGTCAGTTTTGTAATTTTCAGGGGTATTTTATTTCCTAAAGGGTATTATTATGCACTTCTTCACATTTAGTTTGAGGCCGTGGCTCTGACACCAGTCATTAGTCTGTGCCAGACCTTTCCGTAGGATATCAACATTGTTTGGCAGTCAGTGATCACCCCAATTTGCAGTAATCAGTAAAGGCCCATCTACATTTACCTTGACATTTGAGAAGTATATCCCAAACAGGAAGGGGCCAGCACTGAGCCCTGTGGTACTTCACTGGTGTGTGGCCTCTTGCTGGATGTGGATTCCCCCACTCTAGCAACATGTGTCCCATTCATGAGCCATTTGGCTGTCATTCTGGTGACATGGAGATCTATGCCCAATTTTGTGAGTTTATCTATAATACCTGAGTGGGATACTGTGTCAAATGCTTTGGCCAGGTCAAAATGAACAATATGCATTGTCCTACCCTCATCCATTGCCTTAGTGGCCTTCTCAAAGAGGTCCACCAGACTGAGCAGGCAGGACCTGCCCTTGCAAAGCTGAACTGGGTTGCATTTAGTGTCTGTAGATTTTCTTTGTTGTTAATCAGGTCCATGATTATCCTTTCCATAGTCTTACATGAGGCTAGACAAACGTACAGGTTGGTAGTTTCCTGGGTCAGTTGATGGCCCCCCCTTGTGCAGAGTGATGACTCTTGTTGTCCTCCAATCTACTGGGGCAAAGCCTGTCTGGGGACCCCAGTTAAATAGAGATCTGAGAGGGTCTGCTAGGTCATGTTTCAAGCTATTTAATAGGCACTCTGGGATTCTATCAGGATCCATTGATGCTGTGTTTCTAACTTTAGAGAATGCAGTGATGACCTGTTCTTATGTGATGACAGGCAAAGGAATGGTAGGGGGAAATTCATGGGGAGTGACTGGAGGTGATGTGATGAGGGGGTGAAATTTGAGCTGAATTTATTGGCCAGCAGGTTTGTTATTTCTTCTGTCTGAGTACAGGTAGTGCCATCTACAGCCAACGTAGCACATTGTTGAGTGTTTCCTTTAAGGTTTTGGATGCTACTAAAACTGATTTGTGGTTATCCTTTGCTTATAAGGCTATTTTAGTCTCATATTTAGCTTATGAAGACTTGACTAGTTTCCTGAGGTGCCTCTTGAGACTAATGAGGGATTTTTTTCACTGTTGTACACCCTCCCACTTACTTCTAGGCAGGAGTTTCTTTCTTTTGTTGTGTAGTCTATTTATGTCAGGGGTCCACCAGAGTGACTTGTTTTTTGGCTATACCTGGGTTTAGTTCAGTCAGGTACTGCAGTTGTTTAAGTGGTTGTTTAAAGCATTCGTGTATAGTTCTGCATAGGCCTCCATGTTTTCAGGGTTAGGGGGAGCTTTTACCTGTGCTATCACTTAATAGAAAGCAGTTTGCCTTGGAAATTTGTTTTCAGGTTTTAGGGTTCGATGGATGTTCTACCATTAAATTTATTTCAAAGGAGACTGATTTTTGATCCAATTGTACCAATGAGGACATTACGCTTGGGGATGCAATGCTCCCCTATGTTTGTGAGTATTATATCAATGATATTTGCATCCCTAGTGGGAGTGCACACCAGCTGTTCCAGAGCATTTGCATTGACAAAGTCCAGGAATCTCTTAGCCTCCATGTTAGTGGTCGTATATGTTTCCCAGTTTATGGAGGGATAGTTAAAATCACCCGTGAGTAGCCTGTTGGGCTGAATGGTAAGTGATTCTAGTAACTTTAGGTATGCAGAGTGGTTTTCATGGTTCGTATCTTCTAGCTAGTGATGATATGGTGGGGATTTTGCTGTGGTCAGCTGGACATAGAGTAGCTCAAGCGAGTCATCCTGCTTGACCAATCTAGAGGTGTGATTGTTTTGCATGTAAATGGAGACACCTCCTTGTTTACTTTTTTCCTTTTCGGAGGGTGGTCTGAATGTGTGCTAGGCATTGTAGCCTTGCACTGGTGGGGTGCTTCTTTGCATCTCTGAAACTGCACATATGTCAGCATTCTCTATGGTGAGGAGAGCTTCCAGGAAGTGCAGTTTCTTGTTAAGACTCCTAACACTTAGCAGTAGAACCTTTAGCTTAGCATTAGAAGAATGTGTTATGTTGGTAGGTCTGTTGGTTTGGTACTGTCTAAAAAAGGCACTGTGGGGTGGCTAATGCCTTGGCCAGTATTTGAAAACCTAGTGGTGAAAGGTGCAGTCCATCTCTGACAAAGTAGCATAGTCAATCATGTCATCCCAGGCTGACAAATACTGGATTCTCTTGGAATGACACCAGTAGCTAAGCCAATTATTGAAGTCAATCACTTTCTGTTTGTATTGTGGTATCATTCTTGGTTTGGGTAGAATGCTGTTCAGTGCAAGGGCTCAAACCAGCCTGCGGCAAGCAATTAGTGAGGTCCATCATGTCCCTCTTCAAATAGTCTAAGGAGGTACATCTCAGGTCATTCACACTGAAATGGACTATGACTGTCATACTGGTATTTGTGGCTGAGTGACCCAAGTGCCTGAGTGATCCGGAAAATCCTGGCCCTTGACAGGCCACTAACTGTAACTCTGTCTTTATCCAACCTGGTGAAGGGGCATCTATGTGTCTCATGACGGAGTCTCCTATGACCAAGATGTTTGAATGTTCATAGGCTCACAGGTGTTTACTAGGCTAACGAGCACAAGGGCCTTTTTAAGCCTAGTTATGCATCCCAAATCACTAACAAGTTCTGATACCCTTGATAAGTGTAAGCAGGTACTTGGGAGATGAAACATTTACAAGCAGGGGTCTTGGAGATGAAGCATTTACAGGTTGCCTGTGTCCATTAGAGACATAGGTGCCAAACCAGGGATGAATTTCCTGTTCCACATCCAACTGCCCAAGCTGCACTTGAATTGGATTAGGGAGGAACTCTGCTTGACATGAATGGGGAGCATGTTTCAGAGAAGGGGTAGTGTTTGGTATATATATACCTGACTCTCCAGTAGGTCCTATTTATATCACAGGCAAGGTTTAGGTCTTTAGAATGGGTAATTCTGGCGCTGTCTGTTTTGTGTATATGTGTGGTGTTCCACCTTAGGGGCTTGCTTGTGAAGACTCTGTGATGTGTATTTTGATGTGCAGTGGTTGGTGTTGATTTGGTTTTGTTTGCAAGTGGGTTCTGAGGGCAGTGTGTGGGAAGCATCTGAGGTTTTGTTAAGTTACTTGTGAGTACCTCCTCATGTGGGTTTTTGTGTCGAGACCTTATTTAGTGAGGGAAATGACGTGCATCTGCTGACAACCTGTTTGTCATTTAATTTGACAATATGTGAGAGTTTTGACTCAATTGTCATAGTGTAACTACATCTCTCAAATACTGTGATTGTTTCAGGATTAAGCGGTTGTTGGTATATATGAGACAATTGCTGTATTGCCTCAGGATGTCCATGTTGACAAAGCTGGCCACGGAGATAACAGGACAGTGCCTCTCCATGGTTTCAGGTTTTTTACTCCAGGTTTAACCAGGGAGAAGATTGGGGAGATTTAACTGGACTGGGATGATAACACACAGATGAAGAATGTGCGCTTTACTCAGTGTGAACTTCAGCTGTCCGACAAGGCAATGCTGCTCTGCACACAACTCAGATGCTCCTAAAGCAGCAGGGGACTGGGGAGGGTTGCAGAGATAATTATTCTAAAGGAACTTTTAACATGACAGCATTTGCATCTATATAGGGCACTGCTAACCTCCAATGTGTGGAGACCAGCTTAGTGCAAACACTGGGCATATATAGAATCAGGAAAAACAAGTTTTACAACAGCAAGGCTTACAGACCAATCAGGAAAGCACACAATAAGCTTTCAACCAGCAGCCTCAACTTAAATAGGTTTGCTACAGCACACTTCTGGCACAAGAGTTCAGTCAGAAAACCCTGTTAATGTAGAAATGCTGGTTTTAAAGCTCAAGTGTAGGGAAACCACACAGTCTAGATGCTAGAGTCCTGTAAAACTAGCAGGTGAAATGTAATTAAGTACTACAGCAGCAGTGGAAACAGCTCAGCTTTGAAACTCTACCAAAGTGTGGGTACTGTAGCAATTAATACAGGATTCTTATGAAATGCAGTAAAATAATCAGCAGAAGTGCAAAAGGATACTTGTTTTCATTCTTTTAGCAGCGGTTGGCTTTAGATGCAGCAGATTCTCTGTAACTCTCAAGCGAAGTAACCAAACTAAGAGTAGCTCTGAGGAATTGAACACAAACCCACACAAATAATGAGCTTATATAGAAAAAAACAAGTTTCACAAGAGCAAGGCCTACAGACCAGTCAGGAAAACACACAATAAGCTTTCAACTATCAGCCCCTGTCACTCGTCCTTCTCTAACACATATGATAAGCAGGCAGGGGGTTCGTTTTAGATGCTTTAATACATAGAAACACATCAGGATGGATAGCAGCATCATAAAGTACGAACAAATTAGTTAACAGACAGACCTTACATACATACATGCTTACATCTCAGCAGCTTACTACAAAATGGCAGTCTAGCTTGCACGTAATCAGTATTTATACACTTATGCAAGCTCTTAGCATCTTAAAGGTACAAACACACACATTGATCTGCACCCACCCTGTTAAAAAGATTGGTCTTTGTAAAAACAATATTAGAGTTAGACATACATTACTATAGACATTAGAAACAAAACACAATGTTCATGTCCAAGTTGTTTCATATCTGTTACAGGGTTTAGAGATGCGACCATATCTTGTAACAACAGTTTGAAGCAAATTTACCAACAGGGATAGTCTGCACTGCACAACACATATCAGGAAGTTCTGGATTCATCACAGGAACTGGAATGTCCTCTGGAACTTCCTCTGGAATTGAAACACCGGACAACTCACTCTGAGATAAAGAGTCTTTCTCATAGGGTATGTGCTGTGGTATAGGCTCAGACACTGGTCTCAAATGCTTCCAATTCCAGCTAAACTCTGATTCTTGTGATTCCACAATGTATGATCTCTGCTCTGGGCAAATACTCTTCATGACACCAATCCAATCATGACCTTTGGACATTTGCATCTTTCCCACTTGTCCTTCTTGTAATGGATTGAGTGTTTTGCTGGTTTCATCGTAGTAGGACTTCTGGGTTAAATGCTTCTTCAACAGATTGGTTTTCACTGATCTTCTCTTCCTGACACATGGAACCAGCAATTGACTACTGATTAGTAATGTGGTTCTGGTTTGTCTCAACAGAAGTCTCTGAGCAGGTAAATCAAGATGTTTATCATGTTCTGAGATTCAAGAGATTCAGAAAAACATCACTATTATCTCATTGTGACTTCTTTAGTAACTGTTTTGCACTTTTAACTGCACATTCTGCCAAACCATTTGACTGCAGATACTCAGAGCTACTTGTGACATGAGTAAAGTCCTATTCTTCAGCAAATCTTTTGAACTGTTGGCTTGTAAACTGTGTGCCATTGTCAGAAATAACTTTGTACAGACTACCATGTACTGCAAAATGACATCATCTTAATGACTGTACTGGATGTTAGGTTAGGAAGTAGGTCAATCTCAAACCAAATGGGGTAAGAGTTTACTAACATCAAATAATGTTGGCCATTCCACTCGAAGATGTCCGTAGTTACTGTCAACCAAGGTAGTTAGGGAATCTGGTTTAGCTGAAGTGATTCTTTCTGTTGATGTGGCTTAGTACTATTAAACACGGAACAAGATAAAAGTACTCTCTCAATGTCTTGTGAGATAGAAGGCCAAAATACTAGTCCTCTCAACCTTCTTTTGGTAGAATCGATTCCAGGGTGACCACGATGCAAGATAGTGATGTATTCTTGTTGCAAGGACTTTGGAACAATTACGTTCAGACCTTTCATAATGATACTTTTGTCAGCCAAAATTTCATCTCTGTATGGAAAATAAGGTTGCACTTATGAGGTAAACTAGATTGCTTTGACAGCCATCCTTGTTTGATAAAGTGGTTGAGCCTTTGTAAAACTGTATCTGTAGCCGTGTGATCTCTCAGCTCATCAAGACGTGTGGAAGAAAGATTTCTCACTTCCATGACTTCAAAATCAAGGTTGTCATTCTCATGCTGTTCTCTGGTGTTTCTGGACAATCTGGATAATGTATCACCAAGATAAAGAAGTTTGCCTTTCTTGTTGACAAGATTGAAATTATACTTTTGCAGTCTCAGCATCATATGTTGCAGTCTGGCTGGAGCTGGATGCATAGGCTTTCTCAAGATAGTGACTAAAGGTTGGTGGTCTGTTTTGATCTGGATAGGTCTACCATAAACATAATCCTGGAAATTCGAACATGCAAACACAATTCCCAAAAGCTCTTTCTCTATCCGAGCATACTGCATTTCAGTTTGGGTAAGAGTTCTCGATGCATAGGCAATGGTTTGATCCTCTTGTAGAATGACTGCACCAAGACCAAATTTCGAAGCATCACAGGAAAGTGTAACTGGTTTGTGAACATCATAGTATCTGTCTGAAAGTTGATGGACTAGCAGTTCTCTATTTCAGACATCAAATGCTCTTTGGTGTTGGTCTTACCAAGACCAGGATACATCTTGACAGGTCAGCTTTCTGACCAGTGCTGATAGTTGGTTCAAGTCTGGAATGAACTTGCCTAGGTAGTTGACCATGCCACGAAAACATTGCAGGGCTTGAACATTGTCTGGAGCTGGCATCTCGAGAATGGCTGTTTGCTTTGAAGGGTCTGGTCATAAGCCTGAACTTGTAAATAAATGACCAACATAAGTAACCTCTTGTAGCCTGAATTTGCATTTGTGTGGATTGAGCTTAAGATTCACTTGATGTGCCCTTTCTAGAACATATCTGAGGTTTCTATCATGTTCGGCTTCATCACAACCTCCTATCACTATGTCATCTATTTTGATAGCACAAGGATATCCCCAAAAAATTTGCTCCATTGTACATTGAAATACTTCACTTGAAGAATTTATCCCAAATGGCATTCTCAAGAATCTGTACCTGCCAAACGGAGTACTAAAAGTAGTGAGCAATGAGGATTTCCTGTCAAGCTGAATTTCCCAAAATGAACTCTTTGCATCTAAGACAGAAAAACAGTGGTATTTGGCATCAGGGCTGTGACTTCTTCAACTGTGTGCATTGGATGATGAGGTCATTTTAGTGCTTTGTTCAAATCTCATGGGTCAATACTTATTCCGATGTCATCTGAGCTTTTTCTTATGAGCTACCACCATGGAAGATACCCACTCAGCTGGAGTTTTATCTGGACAAATCACACCTTGTCGCACCATTTTATCTAACTTGGCTTTGACTTTGTCCTGCATGGCTATTGGAACTTTATGTACTGGCCTGATAACTGGACTGACCTCTGGGTCTAACGTCATGGAGTACACAACTGGAAGTTTGCCTAGTTTGTGTCTATATCATAACATTGACAGCTTAGGTTGTCAAATCCTAAACCATCGACACCTAAGCGTCAAAAACTAACAATAGCGAACGGCCACATCATTGAATTCTTTCCTCGGGAAAGAATTTGGGTGGCCGTCCATAAACAAAATAAACAAACACACCCAAACATAGTGGGGGGCTTTGCCCCCACACCCCTCAATGTGGAGCCCCCCACCCCAACCAAATACACCAACTCCAACATCGTTCTACATTGGGGAAAGGGCAAATCCCTGATAATGGCTACGCAAATTCTTTCCCAAGGAAAGAATTCGATGATGTGGCCGTTCGCTATTGTAAGCTTTTGACGTTTAGGTGTCAATGATTAAGCATTCGACAACCTAAGCTGTTGACAATTCAATAGGAATCCCCTAGTTTGCCTTCAGAAAGATCAGCATAGGTAGAAAAAATGTACTGGGCAAAATTAGAGTAGTGGTCTTTTAAGCTAACATGGTAAACTTCATTATTAAATGAAAGCAGCCCCAGTTTCAAACTGTCGCTGAGCCCTGATAATGACTGGACGTGCCTCTTGACCACATAAAATAATAAGTCATAGCTTCTTTCAGCAAAGTAACATGAAAGCACTACTGAGCTTTCAGTTTGAATTTATTCACCTCCATAAGCAACAAGCTTCACACACCTTGCCAAATCAAGGCTTTCACCATGACATACTTGCAAATGTTTCTGCTGACATAATATTGCACTTGGAACCAGTGTCAACTTTGAGCTCTGTGGGTTTGCCATTTATCTGAACAGTACAGAATGCTTCATTATTTGTCCTTAAATCTACCGCATTAACTGTTTCATGAAGCACTGACACACCATCAACATAAAGAGTAGCCTGTGATCCTGTGTCATGGCTTTCTAATTGATCAACGTTTCTTAAAATTTTCCCTTTTAATAAAAGACTGTGGACCTTTTGATTTACAAAATCTTTTGAAATTATTCCACTTATTGCCTGTGTGACATTGTTGACCAAAAGCTAAACATTTTTCCCTTTTAGATTCATGACTTCCACCACAATTATGACAGTTGGCAATGAAATCAAGTTAGGGCCCATGCTTTGAGTTTGCTGTCTCTCTCTTGTGCTTCACTGAGACTGTGAGAACTGTGGAATGTGCTGGGAAGTTCTGGGGTTTACCAATGAGTGCTGCAGGGGCTACAGTTGCTGCCATGTGCTTGGGCCTGTTTCTTTTAACCCCGTGCTGCATACTATTGACATGAGCTTCATCACTGTATCTTCAAGAGCTGTTCTCATTTGTAAGCATATTTGTGTGCTTTTCTGTCAGCTCCTACATCTGGCAAATCTCAATGGCCTTATTCAAAGTTAAATCACTGTCATGAAGCAAAATCTTTCTTACAGCATCATTTTTTAATCGCACACAAGTCTGTCCTTTATCAACTCATCCCTTAAATCACCAAATCTGCACATTTTAGCCTTATTTCTCGGGTTAGTTATATATTATATTTGATGCAAAAGTTTCACCAGGCTTTTGATCCCTTGTGTAAAATAAGTGCCTTTCCATTGTAACATTTGTCTGGGGATTACACATTTCTCTAAATTTACATGTTAAGCACTCTGGGTCCTCCCTTGACTCAGCCTGCATAACAATATGACGTTTTTTCCCTTCTCCTGTATACATAGCAGGTGCATACACAAATGAACATTCTCTTTCTATAACTTCTGACCCAGCTAAGTTAAGTAGAATAAATACCTTTGTACTTTCATCATCAGAAAATGCAGTTTGTATGAAAATGTCGTAGTCCTGCTCAAATGCTGTCCAGTCCTCAGCAATATTACTGTCAAACACAAGTGCACTGGGTTTTCAAAATCCGTCTACCATGCCCACAAAGTATACACAAACACACATTGAAAATATGGCCTTTGCAATTATGTAGGAACAAACTGTTCTGTGTGCTTGTAATAACATTTAAATTCACAATAAACTCTTCAAAATACTGTACTTTGAGAAATATGCTCTGTAATAGCTGTATTCTATGAAATATGCCTTGTAATGGCTGTACTTTTGCAAAATAAATTTACTGTAACACTGCATAAACATGCAAACACTTTATACACTTCTGATAACTCAGATATCTTTGCTTAATATAAAAAAATACATGCTTTACAAAAATATGTTTGTTTCCGTTTATTTTATTACTTTTATGCAATTCAGATTTTATACTTTATTAGAAACATTTTCCATAGTCATTCAAATATTTTTATCAATATCATACATATCGGTTTATGAGAATATTGTTTAAAACATTCTGTATGCCTCGTTTAATATCTTACGAAAAAGAAATAGTGCTGATCAAGTTTTAATACCTGAAATTCATTTCTGACCTGTTTTGTGAAGTTTGCCCATTTTAGGAATGAGTCACTCCTGTATATTCCACCAGTTCCAAGCAAGTGCCTTAAGTCGTTTTAGCCAAGCCACCTCTAACTTCATGCCTTTTGGATATGCCATTTCAGACTCCATGTCCTTTAGACATCCCACTTCTGGCACCATATCGCTCGCCCTTCTCTAACACATATGACAAGCATGCGGGGGGGTTTCGTTTAGATGCTTTAATACATAGAAACACATCATGATGGATAGCAGCATCATAAAATATAAATGACCTGGTTAACAGACAGACCTTACATGCATACATGCTTACATCTCAACAGCTAACTACAAAATGGCAGTCTAGCTTGCACGTGCTCAGTATTTATACACTTATGCAAGCTCTTAGATAGCTTCTTAAAGGTACATACACACACATTGATCTACAGCCCCAAAATCAGATAGGTTTGCTACAGCACGTCTGCCACAAGAGTGCAGTCAGAAAACCCTCTTAATTAATAAACATACTCTGCATGCCAGGCATGTCTCCTCTAAAAAGTGATAAGTTATGGAAAATAGAGTTGTTGTGTCTTTCGGCTTTTCCCGGTTAGGGGTCGCCAGAGCGGAACTCCAGTCTGCTAATGATTGGCAGTTGATTTTTATGTACCTAGTTGCCAGCCCTGATGCACAACCTTCAACGAAGGAATGCCCATTCACGTATGTCTCCACGCAGAAGACGCTCTAGCTGAGAGTCGAACCGGACAGCGTCTTCCTGTGAGGTGACAAAACTACTGCAGCACCACCACTTCCAGTAATTTTACAGACAGAGTAAGACATCTCTATGAGGGGAAAGAGGAATGAAAAGTAGGGAGAAAGAACAAATGGGCTAGGGGAAGAAGGAAAGTTTATTAAGGTCATGGGTAAAGAAATAAAATTAGTAACAGGTTATGTGAATGGCCTTACTAAACCTATTAAAAGATTTAGGATTGTTAAAGTGCTAAAAATAGGGGACTAACTTGGTAACCTTATAGAAGACACATCTAGGAACAGAGAATCTAGAGAATAAGGGATTTCAAATTCTGATCATGTGCAGCTACCAAAGTGCAAGGAGGAGAGGTGTGATGGGTGATGTGCAACTACCGAAGTGCAAGGAGGAGGGGAGTGATGGGTGATGTGCAGCTACCGAAGTGCAAGGAGGAGGGGAGTGATGGGTGATGTGCAGCTACCAAAGTGCAAGGAGGAGGGGAGTGATGGGTGATGTGAAGCTACCAAAGTGCAAGGAGGAGGGGAGTGATGGGTGATGTGCAGCTACCAAAGTGCAAAGAGGAGAGGAGTTATTGGTGATGTGCAGTTACTAAAGGACAAAGAGGAGAGGAGTTATTGGTGATGTGCAGCTACCAAAGTGCAAGGAGGAGGGGAGTGATGGGTGATGTGCAGCTACCGAAGTGCAAGGAGGAGGGGAGTGATGGGTGATGTGCAGCTACCGAAGTGCAAGGAGGAGGGGAGTGATGGGTGATGTGCAGCTACCGAAGTGCAAGGAGGAGGGGAGTGATGGGTGATGTGCAGCTACCAAAGTGCAAGGAGGAGGGGAGTGATGAGTGATGTGCAGCTACCGAAGTGCAAGGAGGAGGGGAGTGATGGGTGATGTGCAGTTACCAAAGTGCAAAGAGGAGAGGAGTTATTGGTGATGTGCAGCTACCAAAGTGCAAGGAGGAGGGGAGTGATGGGTGATGTGCAGTTACCAAAGTGCAAAGAGGAGGGGAGTTATTGGTGATGTGCAGTTACCAAAGTGCAAAGAGGAGAGGAGTTATTGGTGATGTACAGTTACTAAAGGACAAAGAGGAGAGGAGTTATTGGTGATGTGCAGCTACCAAAGTGCAAGGAGGAGGGGAGTGATGGGTGATGTGCAGTTACCGAAGTACAAGAGAGGGGAAGATTTTCAGGCACAGACAATGTGTGTGTGTGTGTGTGTGTGTGTGTGTGTGTGTGTGTGTGTATATATATATATATATATATATATATATATATATATATATATATATATATATACTTAATGTAACACATGCACACACACACACACACACACATGCTGAGCAAAGTTTAGCTGTGTGAGGGCAAAGCTTTTGGTAATTATTAATTTCCATGATGGGAAGCTGGTACTTGCTGGAGACTGGAACTTAGTTTGTTGTAAAGGAAGTGTGACTGGTGGCAGATACCATTGCCATTTGTCAAAAACAGAAAAGGGAGTTAAGAGGCTCCTTAGTCGTTTTGGTTGGATAGATGTATGGAGAATGAATAAGAATCAGCCACAGGATGCTTTTACATATTCCAGTTCATAACAGTGATCTGGGTCCATGCTAGATACCCCTCCTCCTGCTCATCAACTCCCTTTCCCCATTTTCTTCATGGGGTACGGTAATGTGTCACTCGTTACCATGCCACTCTCCTTCCTCCTTTGACACTCATGCCTGGCTGTCGCAGGTCTTTTCTCACACAATCCAGCGACCTATTTGCTTGATGGTCTCATTTCCTCTTGCCCTCTTTCTGTCTGCCCCAAATCTTCTTCACCAGATCATCTTCTGCTTTCCTGCACATGTCTGAACCACCGTCATCTGTTCTTTTTGACCTTCCGTGCAATTGGAACTACTTTGGCTTCTGCTCTAATGTTCTCATTTCTTCGTCTGTCTAACAATGTGCATCCTACCACCCATCTCAGGCACTTCACCTCCATCACCTCTAGCTTCCTCAACTGCTCTGCCTTTACTGCATGTTTCTGTACCATACAGTAGTACTGGTCACACCACTCTTTTGTACACCTTACGTTTCAGCTTTTTTTGGCTTTCTTCTGTCATATACTACCCCTGAGAGTCTGTGCCTGGTTGGCTGGAGGTCATCTGATTCTAACTTTGACCTTCTTATTCAGACTTCCCTTGTCCTCTAGCACCCCTCCCAGACACCTGAAGCTGTTAACCTTTTCCACTATTTCCCCTTCTATTTGAATTCTCACTTTCTTTTGATTCCTTCATTTGCTGCCATTACATCCGTCTTATCTATGCTCAGTTTTAACCCATGTGCTTTTAGTTTTGCATTCCATTACTCTAGCCTTTGCTGAAGTTCTTGCTAAAAGTGTGCCTGTAATACAACATCATCTGCATACAGCAGTTTTGTTGATCTCTCCCCTCATGAGTATTTGCTAATGTAGTCCATCTCCAGTATGAACAGCAGTGGGCTCAGAGCTGAGCTTTGATGCATACTAAGTCCCACTGGGAGCTCATCTGTGAGTCCAAACACTGTTCGTACTTGAGTCATTGCATCTTTGTATATAGTCTGCATCAATTCTGCCAATGTTTTTGGGACTTTGAACCATCGCAGGTCTGCCCAAATCAGCTTTCTTGGAACCTGTCATATGTTTTCTCCAAGTTTACGAATGCCCAATTGGACTCTGTCCTCATATCCAACTTCTTCTCAGCCATTTGCCTCACTGCAAACATTGGGTCAGTTCTACTGCATCCTGATCTGAATCCAAACTGCTCATCTCCTATCTTACTTTGTACTATTCTTTGTATTTGTTTATTGATCACCCTCTCCAGAACTTTCATGCAGTGTGATAGGAGTTTGATCCCTCTTTACCGCCCATAGTTGTGGATGTCCCCTTTGTTCTTATACACTGACACCAGTATGCTTATTCTCCAGTCATCTGAAGTACGCCTTTTTTTCCACACTGCTATGAGTACCCTCAGGATCCATTTCTCCCCTATCTTACCCAACACCCTTATCTTGTCTGCTGTGACCTCATCTGAGTCTACTGCTTTCCCTCACTTCATTTTCCTTAGTGCTGTTCTTACTTCATCAAGGGTGGGCTCCTCTTCTTTCATTGTAGGCTGTGTCTGGGGAAGTACAGCTTTTGTTGGGTTTTCTTCATTCAGAAGCTGCTGGAAGTACTCCTTCTATCTGCCTTTGATGTCCTGTGGACTGGTTAGCAGGTTGTTGCTGGCATCCCTTATGAAGGGTGTCTGACTATCTTCTTTATCTTTCTGTCTTTGCCTTGCAACCTAATAGAGTTTCTTTGTGCCATTTACTGAATCACTTTCTAGACGCTAGTAGAGTGCCTCTAATGCCTTGTTCTTTGTATTGCAGCTCCTCTCTTAGCTTGTTTGTTAGCCAACCAGTATTCTTTCTTAGCTTGGTCCATCTTTTTTATCTCCCACTTTTTCCTGAACTTCTTTCTTTTAATAACTTCCTGAACTTCTGTATTCCACCACCAGCTTTTCTTATTTACCTTGCTTCCATACCTGGCTCGGCCTTGTATTTGTTCTGTAGTCCTCTCACACTCTGCCTTTCTTCTTCAACTCCATCTGTTTCCTCTTCTTCTTGAGGTGCTAGAGCCCTGAATAATTCCTTGAACTCTTTTTAATTTCTCCAAGTCTTTTGGGTTTCTAATATCATGAGTGGAATGGACCCCATTCCTAAGTCAAAGTACGATTAAAGATCGTGAAATTAGTATTGTTTCAATCTTTGATGTTAGTCAGAAGTGCTCTTTGCAGCACCCGCAGTGTGCCCAGAAATGACTTCTGCAATTCATGTGGAGTTACATGTATCAGTCATATATCAAAATAAGACTATCCATTCTTTTTTATAAGACACGTTGCTCCTACTGCTATTGGAACTGCCTGGCTGTCTTCTTCCATATTGCCCTCATTTCTGTCTGAAAATCCTGGTATTTAATGACTTTGTCTCGGTCTGTACGTAAGACACTGTAATCACTGATTATAACAATTTCAGTGATAAATGCTGCTTTTGTCTTCTTTTCATGGACTACTATGTTTGTTTTTCTAGCATCCTATTTTTTGAATTGTTGGTAATGGGTGATCCCATGTAATATAAACTTCATCATTGTCTATAATGTTTTATGGTTCATGTTTCCAATGCTTCTCAGCTACTTCAATATTGTAATGTTTCCACAATCCCCAATGCAACAGTCTTGACACGGTATTATACCTTTCAGTACACAAGCTTTCTGCCATTAGTGTATCACATCCAGCAAGAGATGTGTGACTGTTTCCAGATCTGTTTTACAGAACTTGCATTTGTCTGTTTCTCCCACAAGTTCAATAGACTTTGTAAACCAGCATGTATGTGGTCCACTATCTAATATTAACCTTTCATCTTTTGGTTTACATTCACCTCTCCTTTACCATTTTTAAATTCACCGATCCTTAACCATTGAAGCCTTTTTCTCTCCAGTTAACTTCCAGGTCTTCAGCATTGTCTCTCTTAACCTTAGAAACTTCTCTGACCACTTTTTGCATATGATTGTGACAACCAGTGGTTTATGCTGTGGACTGACTGTTTGACTTTACAATCATTGACTTTAACCCTGAGTTGCATGCTGGCCACCCTTGTATGTGATTTTGTGACTGTTTCTTTTGGCGAACCATGTGTTGGCCACCATGAAGCCCCACCGATGTGGACCCAGGCAGCCCTCATATCCTGTTCTGTCTGTTCCAATATGTGCATTCAGCACCAAGTCATGCTGTCTTGTTTTATCTAATAGGTCCTGCAACTGCTGTGTGGATGCACTCTTTTCCTCACCATCCCAACCCTTCTGTGGGTCACATGCTGAGGTTATGACCCTATCCTCACATTGGAGTCTGATTGCCATGATTCTATCATTAATTCTGATCCCTCACTGTCTTCTGAAGCCTCTCCAACACCACAATTCCCATACCATTTCTAGTATGTCCTTCCCTGGAATAGTAGCCTCTGGATCCCAAGCCAAGTGTCTTTGCTGGACTGCCCTTCCATCTTATCTTCTGGATACATAAGGCATCCAGCCTCCTCCTTACCATCATGTCATCCATTTCCAAGTTGCATCCTGTCAGTGAACCTATGCTGAGTGTTGCAATTCTTAGTTCATATTTGGCAGATTCATTGATGTTACATCCAGCTTTCACTCAACATAGCTTTCCCAGGTATTGCAAGTTGGACAGCTGCCTAACAGCTTATTGTCCCAGGACTGCTGGGCTTTATGTCAGGCATACACTGGCCTGTAGGACACATAAACCCCTCCCACTGTTAGCATGGGTCCTGGCATAGGTCAGAGTAGGCTGGGTTCACAACCTACTTATTACCTGTAACTACCTGTGCCTATTTTGCTGACATTAGTCAATACAACTGAATCATCTAGAGCCAATTTTAACACCATTGAGTGGCTAGACATGACACTAAATGCAGTCTGTGATCCGTGTTCTCTTATCTGCGCACCACAGTTAATACTCTCTTTCCCCCCCTTATAGGCACCATTTAGAGTCTGTATTGCTGCTGCCCACAACTCCATTATTGGTAGGTGAGTTTGAGGTGGAAACACTCAGCATGTATTTCAGAGGTGCAGGGAGAACATACAAACTCCATACAGGCAATTGCTTGGTGGTCAGGATAGAACCTTGTAACTTGTGTATGGGAGCCAAAGACCTTAACCATTATGCCGTCTGGTCCAGTTATTTGATTACTGGGAAAATCCGACTGAGTAGAAGCCCATTTTCAGCAGAGGCCCGGGGAGAAAAGCTCCAAATTATTAAAAAACATTTTAAGAACAATAATTTTACAATTTTCCAAAATAAAACAAAAACATCTGCAGTTTAAATCATTTTAACAAATTAGACATAATTTAAAAACATTGGTTAAGAATCAATACAAGGTATATGACAATCATTTAATATTTAGAGAAAGCTTAGTTTGTAGAGAAATTAAAGGTAAGTTACTCTAATACAAATAGAAATTGCAATATGAAGAGAGGAAAAACAGGCTTATGGTATATTTACAGAGAAACTCAGGGAAGAGAATTACACAGCAGTAAGGAAGTAAGTAAAAAGGTGAGTATGGAGGTATAAGGAATGAAAAGGTACTTGTTCACATTTAGGAATATAGTTTACCCTGGTTTTGAACAAGAACAGAGCCAGATTTTAACTAGAAAGTCTTCCAGCATGGTTTGGAAAGATGGGAGGGAGAGTATAGACCTGATGAATACAGGTAAGGATATACATTATCTCAACACAGAGCATAGATTGGAGGTCCAGAGGAATGAGATATGACCCTTTCTGTACTCAGACCATACAAGAGTAAAGCTGAAGTTGTTGAGTAAGCGAGTCATATGCATTGGAGATTTCCGGTATACTGTCCACAGAATCAAGGATTTGCAACATGGGTTATGTTATTGAATTACAGGAGGAAACCGGCAACACCTGGGAAAATTTAAAGGACAGGGTAAGCTCCATTACGCAGAGAAGAGTGAAAAGGATTAGAGCAGAAAATCGAAGATTGCAAGTCAGCCAGAGGAAAAGGTCTGAAGAAGAGGACATGAGGCTGAGGCCAGCATTAAAGGAAGTACAAAGATGGGAGGATAATAGAATACTGGTAAGAAGTGCAGCAATTACAGAAATATATGAGAATATCTGCCCAAGGGTCTCAGGGACCCTAGTGGTGAGATTAAAGCGACATAAGGAGAAACAGCAGTATGAGGGATCAGAGCTGGTAGGGAAGGTGTACTGCTGGAAGATGAAGGGGAGACACTACAGGTGTTTGCACAGTATTACCAGGTGTTATATCAGGGGGAAGAAGTAACAGATTCAAAACAGGAAACTATAGAAGTGTTTTTACAGAGCATAAGTTTGCTTAAGTTATCAGAATTGCATAGGGAACAGTTACTGAGAGATAGAACAACAGGTTAGGGAGGCTTTGGGGAGGTAGATGCTTGGCAAGTCACCTGGCAGTGAAGGTATCCCTGTGAAAGGTAAGGAGTGATGCAGTTATTAAGGTATGAGTAGACCTTTTTAATAGGGCGAACTCCCCACCTTGTCTGTGTAAGAGCAGAACAAACTCTCCACCTTGTCCATGTAAGAACAGAAGTGATAGGAATGAAATAGTATCTTATCACCCCATAATAATCTTCAACCATGACTATAAAGTGTTTATGTCCATCTTTCTGAAAGATTAGCAAAAATCCTACCGAGTATAGGTGACAGGTAGCAGTGCTGCTTCATTAATAACAGGTGTACCTTTAACAGCATAGTCAGGATACTGATGTACCTTTAACAGCATAGTCAGGATACAATGTACCTTTAACAGCATAGTCAGGATACTGGTGTACCTTTAACAGCATAGTCAGGATACTGATGTACCTTTAACAGCATAGTCAGGATACTGGTGTACCTTTAACAGCATAGTCAGGATACTGATGTACCTTTAACAGCATAGTCAGGATACTGATGTACCTTTAACAGCATAGTCAGGATACTGGTGTACCTTTAACAGCATAGTCAGGATACTGATGTACCTTTAACAGCATAGTCAGGATACTGACATACCTTTAACAGCAAAGTCAGGATACTGGTGTACCTTTAACAGCGTAGTCAGGATACTGACGATAATATCAGACACCAATAAGACAGGGAAGGCCGTAATGAGATGCAGAAAAGGCATTCAATAAAGTTGACTGGTTATATCTTTTTGTAGTCTTGAAAAAGATGGAATTCCCTCAGGGTTTATAGGAATTCTTTGAACTATATGTAAAGGAACACAAACAAGAATAAAAATTAAGGGCCAAGTGTCTTGTGTTTTCAGATTTATAAGAGGTACAGGTCGAGGCTGTCTGGTCTACACACAGGTATTTTCACTCTGTCTAGAGCCATTTGCAACTTTCGTGAGGCAGTCCCTTATACAGGGCTATGGCTGGGGGTGAGACAATCCCCTGTGCAGGGCTATGGCTGGGGGTGAGGCAGTCCCCTATACAGGACTATGGCTGGGGGTGAGGTCACTCCTTATTCAGGGTTATAGCTGGGGTGAGACAGTCCACTATACAGGGCTATGGCTGGGGGTGAGACAATCCCCTGTGCAAGGCTATGGCTGGGAGTGAGGCAGTCCCCTATACAGGGCTATGGCTGGGGGTGAGACAGTCCTCTTTGCAGGGCTATGGCTGGGGGTGAGGTCATACCCTATACAGGGTTATGGCTGAGGGAGAGGCAGTCCCCTATGCAGGGCTATGGCTGGGGGTGAGACAGTCCCCTGTGCAGGGTTATGGCTGGGTGGGAGGCAGTCCCCTATACAGGGCTATGTCTGGGGGTGAGGCAGTCGCCTTATACAGGGCTATGGCTGGGGGTGAGGTCATACTCTATATAGGGTTATGGCTGGGGGTGAGGCAGTCCCCTATAGGCTATGGCTGGGGGTGAGAAAGTCCCCTGTGCAGGGTTATGGCTGGGGATGAGGCAGTCCCCTGTACAGGACTATGGCTGGGGGTGAGGCAGTCCCCTATACAGGGCTATGGCTGGGGGGTGAGGCAGTCCCATATACAGGGTATGGCTAGGGGTGAGACAGTCCCCTATACAGTGCTATGGCTGGGGGTGAGGTTGTCCCCTGTACAGGGCTATGGCTGGGGGTGAGGCAGTCCCTTATACAGGGCTATGACTTGGGATGCATGGAACTGAAAATTGCTGTTTATGTGGATGACATAATACTGACATTAGACAATTAGAGTGAAGATACACCAGAAGTGAGACAAATACTAGAAGACTTTGGCCTGATCTCTGAATACAAAATAAACTTTGAGAAAAAAAAAACAGGCAATAAGGATTAATGTAACAGATAGGCAAAATGACCATCTGTTGAGTCCTTGCTACATTATGCATAGGAAATTATGTATGTGGGCATTTGGCTGAGTGGACGTATGATAGATCTAGGCAATTGTCATGTGATAAACTGATAGGGAAATGCATGAATACTTGCAAAAATGGAAGCAGTTGGAGCTGGATCTCTTTCAGAGGGGGCAGGTACTGCACTGGTACCGCTGGATCTCTTTCAGAGGGGGCAGGTACTGCACTGGTACCACTGGATCTCTTTCAGAGGGGGCAGGTACTGCACTGGTACCACTGGATCTCTTTCTGAGGGCACAGGTGCTGCACTGGTATCACTGGATCTCTTTCTGAGGGTACAGGTGCTGCACTGGTATCCCTGGATCTCTTTCAGTGGGTGCAGGTACTGTACTGGTACTGCTGGATCTCGTTCAAAGGGTGCAGGTGCTGCACTGGTACCACTGGATTTCTTTCAGAGGGCACAGGTGCTGCACTGGTACCATTGGATCTCTTTCATAGGGTGCAGGTGCAGGTGCTGCACTGGTATCACTGGATCTCTTTCAGAGGGCGCAGGTGCTGCACCGGTACCACTGGATCTTTCAGAGGGCACAGGTGCTGCACTGGTACCACTGGATCTCTTTATCTCTATCAGAGGATGCAGGTGCTGAACTGGTACCAGTGGATCTCTTTCTGAGGGCACAGGTACTGCACTGGTACTGCTAGATCTCTTTCAGAGGGGCATGTGCTGCACTGGTACCATTGGATCTCTTTCTGAGGGCACAGGTACTCCACTTGTACTGTTAGAGCTCTTTCAGAGGGCACAGGTGCTGTATTGGTACCACTGGATCACTTTCAGAGGGTGGTACCACTGGATGTCTTTCAAAGGGCGGAGGTGCTGCACCAGTACTAGTGACACGTTTGTTATCTGGGGAAAGCTTTCCGGATGCCATTAGGTGCCAAAGGAAAAAGAAAATTAAAGGATGCACAAAGGACTTCTTTTGGCAGGGGGAGAAACTTATACTTTCCAGGGAGGCAGGTGAATTGGGAATGCAGGATATAAGGAGATATTTGAGGTTGACACTGTTGGCATTTATGATGGGATGTAGTGCATCTCAGTACACAGAAGTGGAAATAAGTGGTTGTGAGAAACAATAGGTCAATAGGAGAGGAATGAGAGATTTTTCAAAGTAATATGGGGGCTCTCAGCACAAGTAATTAGATCACCAGTGTTGGATAATTTTTATGAAGGAGTAAGCAAGATATTCTGTACAAAGATGTTTGGAAAGATGGAGAGAGAATATCCTACCTATAGGGGAAGGATGATGGATGGAAGGGTTAAATCAGTGGTGAAAAAATGGAGGAGGCTTCATAGAGGTGGTAAATACTGGGGTCAGCTGATTGAAAGAGGTGCCATCACTACATGGGCGAATTGGTATGGACTCCCTGTGGTGTGTTTAAACTTTAGAGCGTTGGACAGGAGATATGTAAATAACGTTGGGTCACTGCAGAACAGAATAGTTGGCACAGAATAATAATACGGATACTGCGACTGAGGAGAAAAGGAAGAAAGGCCATTCCCACACTGCGCAGACTTTTGGGGAAGTGTTACTAGAGGTGGAGGAGGGCTCAAAAGAGCTGGGGGACACTATTAGGGACGAAGGTAGGGAAGAAGCCTTGGAAGGAAGTGTGTAAGATGCCATGCAAGGCTAATCAGATAAAAAGAGTTAAGATATTTGCTTGGAAGTGTCTCCATAAGTGTTTTTATACACAGGAAAGTTTGGCAAGAATATATCCATCAATGTGAGGATCATGTTAGAGATGGAACATGGGGGTAGGAGGCAAATGTTTTGGAGCTGCTAGTCTCCCTGACAATGGCAGGAGGATTTGGATCAAGTAATAAATAAAATACAACCTATTAATGGAGAATAAATTGTTGTTAGGAGTGGATACAGTGGAGGCAGAAAGAAAGACAAGCAAAGAAGTAATATGGATAGTTTTACTGACAGCAAAGTAGTCAATAACCAAGAAGTGGAGGAATAGGAACACCCCTATGGTCAAGGAAATAATAAGGCCATCTGAGGCTTTCAGGGCGGATGAAGAAAAGATGCCACAGCACAGAAAGCAGTCTTTTATCAAAAGGTGGTTTCCATGGGTAACTTACAGGGTGCAACTATAACTATGGCTGGTGAATGGAACAATAGAAGGAAAGAGGAAGGTTCTTTGAAGATTAAGAAGGTGATAGGTCTAGTGAGAAACTATAAATAGTGTGTATAGTTTAGATAACAAGTATGGTGGGGATATGTTGGTATGTAGCTATGGTGGGGATATGTTGGTATGTAACTATGGTGGGGATATGTTGGTATGTAGCTATGGTGGGGATATGTTGGTATGTAACTATGGTGGGGATATGTTGGTATGTAGCTATGGTGGGGATATGTTGGTATGTAGCTATGGTGGGGATATGTTGGTATGTAGCTATGGTGGGGATATGTTGGTATGTAACTATGGTGGGGATATGTTGGTATGTAACTATGGTGGGGATATGTTGGTATGTAGCTATGGTGGGGATATGTTGGTATGTAGCTATGGTGGGGATATGTTGGTATGTAACTATGGTGGGGATATGTTGGTATGTAGCTATGGTGGGGATATGTTGGTATGTAACTATGGTGGGGATATGTTGGTATGTAGCTATGGTGGGGATATGTTGGTATGTAACTATGGTGGGGATATGTTGGTATGTAGCTATGGTGGGGATATGTTGGTATGTAGCTATGGTGGGGATATGTTGGTATGTAGCTATGGTGGGGATATGTTGGTATGTAACTATGGTGGGGATATGTTGGTATGTAGCTATGGTGGGGATATGTTGGTATGTAACTATGGTGGGGATATGTTGGTATGTAACTATGGTGGGGATATGTTGGTATGTAGCTATGGTGGGGATATGTTGGTATGTAGCTATGGTGGGGATATGTTGGTATGTAGCTATGGTGGGGATATGTTGGTATGTAACTATGGTGGGGATATGTTGGTATGTAACTATGGTGGGGATATGTTGGTATGTAGCTATGGTGGGGATATGTTGGTATGTAACTATGGTGGGGATATGTTGGTATGTAGCTATGGTGGGGATATGTTGGTATGTAACTATGGTGGGGATATGTTGGTATGTAACTATGGTGGGGATATGTTGGTATGTAGCTATGGTGGGGATATGTTGGTATGTAACTATGGTGGGGATATGTTGGTATGTAACTATGGTGGGGATATGTTGGTATGTAGCTATGGTGGGGATATGTTGGTATGTAACTATGGTGGGGATATGTTGGTATGTAGCTATGGTGGGGATATGTTGGTATGTAGCTATGGTGGGGATATGTTGGTATGTAGCTATGGTGGGGATATGTTGGTATGTAGCTATGGTGGGGATATGTTGGTATGTAACTATGGTGGGGATATGTTGGTATGTAGCTATGGTGGGGATATGTTGGTATGTAGCTATGGTGGGGATATGTTGGTATGTAACTATGGTGGGGATATGTTGGTATGTAGCTATGGTGGGGATATGTTGGTATGTAGCTATGGTGGGGATATGTTGGTATGTAGCTATGGTGGGGATATGTTGGTATGTAACTATGGTGGGGATATGTTGGTATGTAGCTATGGTGGGGATATGTTGGTATGTAGCTATGGTGGGGATATGTTGGTATGTAGCTATGGTGGGGATATGTTGGTATGTAGCTATGGTGGGGATATGTTGGTATGTAGCTATGGTGGGGATATGTTGGTATGTAGCTATGGTGGGGATATGTTGGTATGTAGCTATGGTGGGGATATGTTGGTATGTAGCTATGGTGGGGATATGTTGGTATGTAACTATGGTGGGGATATGTTGGTATGTAGCTATGGTGGGGATATGTTGGTATGTAGCTATGGTGGGGATATGTTGGTATGTAACTATGGTGGGGATATGTTGGTATGTAGCTATGGTGGGGATATGTTGGTATGTAGCTATGGTGGGGATATGTTGGTATGTAACTATGGTGGGGATATGTTGGTATGTAGCTATGGTGGGGATATGTTGGTATGTAGCTATGGTGGGGATATGTTGGTATGTAACTATGGTGGGGATATGTTGGTATGTAGCTATGGTGGGGATATGTTGGTATGTAGCTATGGTGGGGATATGTTGGTATGTAGCTATGGTGGGGATATGTTGGTATGTAACTATGGTGGGGATATGTTGGTATGTAGCTATGGTGGGGATATGTTGGTATGTAGCTATGGTGGGGATATGTTGGTATGTAACTATGGTGGGGATATGTTGGTATGTAGCTATGGTGGGGATATGTTGGTATGTAGCTATGGTGGGGATATGTTGGTATGTAGCTATGGTGGGGATATGTTGGTATGTAACTATGGTGGGGATATGTTGGTATGTAGCTATGGTGGGGATATGTTGGTATGTAGCTATGGTGGGGATATGTTGGTATGTAGCTATGGTGGGGATATGTTGGTATGTAGCTATGGTGGGGATATGTTGGTATGTAACTATGGTGGGGATATGTTGGTATGTAGCTATGGTGGGGATATGTTGGTATGTAGCTATGGTGGGGATATGTTGGTATGTAACTATGGTGGGGATATGTTGGTATGTAACTATGGTGGGGATATGTTGGTATGTAGCTATGGTGGGGATATGTTGGTATGTAGCTATGGTGGGGATATGTTGGTATGTAGCTATGGTGGGGATATGTTGGTATGTAGCTATGGTGGGGATATGTTGGTATGTAGCTATGGTGGGGATATGTTGGTATGTAACTATGGTGGGGATATGTTGGTATGTAGCTATGGTGGGGATATGTTGGTATGTAGCTATGGTGGGGATATGTTGGTATGTAGCTATGGTGGGGATATGTTGGTATGTAGCTATGGTGGGGATATGTTGGTATGTAACTATGGTGGGGATATGTTGGTATGTAGCTATGGTGGGGATATGTTGGTATGTAGCTATGGTGGGGATATGTTGGTATGTAGCTATGGTGGGGATATGTTGGTATGTAGCTATGGTGGGGATATGTTGGTATGTAGCTATGGTGGGGATATGTTGGTATGTAGCTATGGTGGGGATATGTTGGTATGTAACTATGGTGGGGATATGTTGGTATGTAGCTATGGTGGGGATATGTTGGTATGTAGCTATGGTGGGGATATGTTGGTATGTAACTATGGTGGGGATATGTTGGTATGTAACTATGGTGGGGATATGTTGGTATGTAGCTATGGTGGGGATATGTTGGTATGTAGCTATGGTGGGGATATGTTGGTATGTAACTATGGTGGGGATATGTTGGTATGTAGCTATGGTGGGGATATGTTGGTATGTAGCTATGGTGGGGATATGTTGGTATGTAGCTATGGTGGGGATATGTTGGTATGTAGCTATGGTGGGGATATGTTGGTATGTAGCTATGGTGGGGATATGTTGTTATGTAACCATGGTGGAGATATGTTGTTATGTAACTATGGTGGGGATACGTTGGTATGTAGCTATGGTGGGGATATGTTGGTATGTGGCTATGGTGGGGATATGTTGGTATGTAACTATGGTGGGGATATGTTGGTATGTAACTATGGTGGGGATATGTTGGTATGTAGCTATGTTGGGGATATGTTGGTATGTAGCTATGGTGGGGATATGTTGGTATGTAACTATGGTGGGGATATGTTGGTATGTAGCTATGGTGGGGATATGTTGGTATGTAGCTATGGTGGGGATATGTTGGTATGTAGCTATGGTGGGGATATGTTGGTATGTAACCATGGTGGGGATATGTTGGTATGTAGCTATGGTGGGGATATGTTGGTATGTAGCTATGGTGGGGATATGTTGGTATGTAGCTATGGTGGGGATATGTTGGTATGTAACTATGGTGGGGATATGTTGGTATGTAAGTATGGTGGGGATATGTTGGTATGTAGCTATGGTGGGGATATGTTGGTATGTAGCTATGGTGGGGATATGTTGGTATGTAGCTATGGTGGGGATATGTTGGTATGTAGCTATGGCAAAGATAAAAATGTTGCTATGATTCTTGATTGTCAGTGTGTTCAGTGGAGAAGAGATGCAGAGTGTCTAGAGCCTGACTGTTGCAGTGGTAAAACTAAAGGTGAAGCAATTTCTGGAAAAAGAGAAGAAAACAAAGATGTCTTTAGTGTAAAGTCAATTACCAAAGAGGAAGGATTATTGACTAACAAAAAAAATTGAGTTTCAGTACAGGTTTACTGACTCGAGCAATAAGACTAAAGAGAACAGGTAGAGGAACAGTCATCCTCAGCAGGTGAGCAGCTGAGCAAAGGACAGCAGTGAACCAAGTCCAATAACAGTCCTACACAAACATCAGACTTTACACATGTATCTTTTTGCCCAGCATAAAGATACTTAAGTGAATACAAGATATACAAAAATGATTTGAGTGAGGTGATGAACAGTTATTGGGACACCTAAATGTATTAATTAGCTGCCGTTGTTCATTTATTTATTAGACAAGGATGATGTCATAGAAGCTGCGAATATAGCATTCGCATAAAACTGCTGTTTTTAAAATAAATGGAAAGAAAGTAACTCCGATGTGTTAGAGGAGACCAGACACCATTTCTTTATGCAACAAGTGGGGGGTGCACATTGGGAAGGTATAAACTAAACATTTAACATCTTGGGTGCAAGATTTGAAAATGCCTGGCATATATTATATATAATGTGAATAGGTGGAAAACTTTTATATTATTTTTGATTGATTGTACTTGTTATAATGTTTGTGTTCTTTGACAAGAAGAATAAAGAATGTTGCAAAAATATGAAGAGAGAAAGTTATTTAGTCTTGGGCTGTAAGAAAGATTTTTTTTATTTTGATTTGCCTTTTGATTTTGTTTTGTGAGGAATTTGTACCTTCCATTTGCACAATATATTGTGTGTGTGTGTGTGTGTGTGTGTGTGTGTGTGTGTGTGTGTGTGTGTGTGTGTGTGTGTGTGTGTGTGTGTGCGTGTGTGTGTGTGTGTGTGTGTGTGTTTGTGTAACAAAACAGGGAGCAAATGTCTGTAATTTGTATGATAACAGCTTTGTACAGCAGGACAGTTATCCGTTTGGCATGGTTCTCAACACCATGGAGGATTGGCTGGACAGCTGCATGCCCTTTGTGGACAGGTATCAAATAAAAGCCATTGCCTGCAAGGACTTCAAAGGTCTTTTACTATTTTGCCAGCTTATAGTTGTTGCCCACAATAGTAGATAAAGTTTATGGAGGAGGGAGTCCTACTTCAAAGCACTGACTTAATTAGTTTCTTAAGGTTGAAATGTCAGATGTAGCTTCCCCCTGTCTCTTCTTTTTTTCAGACACCTTTATTGAATTATCACTTGTGACACAGGCAAATTTACATTCATATAAAAGTAATCAAACTCTATTAACATAAACATTATGCTTCACATATATTACTATATATCATATAACCTAAGCAGTATTACATACTTTATTCAAATCCTGCCCTTTTTTTAAACTAGAAACATCTTTATTAAACAATCACTTACTACATAGGCAATCATACATTTATATAAAGAAAACACGCCGCACCAACACAATCCTAGTTGCAAACATTTTACACCACAAACCATACTGACACACTTCCAGTTGCAAACATTATACATCACTTTTAATCTACCCAATCATTCTCACTCAGACATTACATAGTTCATTTAAATCATACCGCATTTTAGACCTCATTCCTTCTTGTATGCATTGTTCCCAGAATTCCCATTTTTTCCTGTGTAGTTTGCTCCTACCCTTTTCTAAAGATCTCAGTTCCAGTTGTTTTATCTCTGTTACTATATTCACTACGTCTAGTATGGTTGGTTTAGATTTTGATTTCCATTTTCTAGTAATTACTTTTTTGGCAGCCGCCATTATTACACACAGCAAGGCCTTACCATGTCTAGGCAATTCCGATTCTGTATCATAGCTCAGAAAAATCATCTACCTCATCAGACCATCCCATCTCTCCTTGTCAAAAAAAAATAGTAACATTTCACGTTTTTATTTCTCCAAATGTTTTGGGTTCCTAATACTTCAGTGGGAATGGACCCCATTCCTAGATTAGAAAACAAATGTAATCCAGAAATTTCGAGTCAGGTTTGGTAACCCACCTCTGACCCAGAGAGTGACAGGACTTCTAGAAAACAGAATACAAAGAATTATTCCAGATAAAATCACTTTAACTAACAGACCTAATAGACTGTCTCTCTGATGCCCTCCTGTGGAGGAATAAAGATATTTTGTTCAAGTTTCAAGTTGTTTATTCAGTTAAGTAGGTAGATGGGTGAGTGTTCTTATTTGAATATATTACATTCAACAGGTCACTTATTTAAAGGCAGCTACAGACAATGGTAGGAAGGCCCACGGGAAATGCTATTCCGAAATCAGGGTAGGATTAGAGTGCAGGAAATTAGTATTGCTTCAGTTTTGGATGTTAGCCAAAAATGTTGTTCTCAACATCTGCAATTTATCCAGAATTGCTTATTTCTGTAGTTCCTATGGGATTACACACATAGGTATCATATTTAAGAATGCTTGTATGGGATTATATGTAGAGGTAGGTAGCATATTTAAGAATGCTTATATGGGATTACATGTATAGGTACAGCATTTAAGAATGCTTGTATGGGATTATACATATAGGTAGCATATTTAAGAGTGCTTGTATGGGATTACATGTATAGATAGCGTATTTAAGAATGCTTATCTAGGATTACATGTATAGGTATCTTATTTAAGAATGCTTGTATGGGATTACAAGTTTATTTTAAATGCTTGTCTGGGACTATACACAAAGGTAGCATATTTAAGAATACTTGTCTGGGATTACACGTGTAGGTAGCATATTTAAGAATGTTTGTATGGGATTACATGTATAGGTATCTTATTTAAGATTGCTTGTATGGGATTACATATATAGGTAAGTATCGCATTTAAGGTATATAATAATGCCTACTATACATGTTTTAGCTTGCATAAATTTAACTCAAAAAATTCTCCAAAATGCCCATATTGTAAAGATGAGACAGCGGACCTCTTACATATGTTCTGGAGCTAAGAAAATATTCAACACAAAACTGGTAACGACTACAAAAAAACGAGTAGAGGCAGAAACACAGTCCAGAAAAAATGACGTTTAATCCACTTTTCACTGTCGGGAAAAAGACATTAAAATAAAATTAAGCGCTTTCCGTCAGCGCTATACGCTGACTTCTTCAGAGAGTAATACAATCAATTAACCAACTGGTCTTTATATAAACTATCAATTAAAACCTCCTAAACACGTGGCTAAAAAAGCCAATCCTTTACTAGTATTAGAAATATTTAAAATAGTAAACTAAGAATTAAAATTGAAATTAGAAAGTTTAAAAAACTCGAGACACATTGAGCTCCATGAGTTTCAAACAATCACAATATAGTGAAATTAGGTGGTTACACTAATTATATTAAGACTACACTACATATGTTACAAAGCATGAATTTAGAGCGAAATACAAAATAGCCCAAACCTATACAGGTTTAATTAACTCTCCATAATGGACCAAGTCTTGCCGTATAGGGAAAAAACAAGGAAGGCATTCACCTCTTAAGGCTGTTCAATTTAAGTACACTAGAGATAGAACAAGTGTCATTAAGGCCAGGGTAGTTATAGGCATTAAGTCTTACTTGCCACTTTAGTTCCAACCCTTCAAGTTTTAATGGTCTCGGACCCCCTCTACAATCAATATTTACTTGGTCTATAGCCAGAAAGTTGAAATTGTGGTTTTGGTAACCAGAGTTATGTTTAGCTAACGCATTTTCAAGTTTGCATTTCTTAATTGCATATAAATGCTCATACACTCTGTCCCTAACTCTTCTTTTGGTTTTTCCTATATAGAAGGCCGGGCAGAGTGTACATTTATTAGTGAATAACTGTTAATTGGGTATGCTGGAGTTGAGGGGGTAACTCTAGTCAGCCTAGGGAGCATAGGTTAAGACAGTAGTGTGTTCTATATGCTGAACCTGTGGCAAATCTGGCAATGTTATTATAGCAGCTATTGAGTTTATTGAGGTCAGATTTACTTAGGTTTACATAAATCGAGGAGACATAAAGAAGGGTTGATAGTAGGTGTGTACGGGCAATCACTGTCCTAGCAGTTGGGGTTAGGAATGGCTTAATCCTATATAAAGAGCCAAGTTTCTTATTGACTGCTTTAATGGTTCTATCGATGTGGGCATTAAACATCAGGTTATTGTCAACTATTACACCTAATAGTTTTGTAGTAGATTTTGGGGAAATGATGGTGCCATTGTTGGATGTTATGGTTAATGATGGCAAAGGGACTTTCCGAGTGGGGGTGAAGAGTAACCGTTTTGTTTTATTTGGATTTAATAGAAAAAGCCGGTCAGTGAGCCAGCTTTCAACTTTGTTAAAGGTATTTTGGGACAAGGTCTGTAGGTCTATCGGGAAGGTGGCAGAACAGATTAGGGTAGAGTCATCTGCATATTGAATGCAGGTTGCTTTGGGGATGACTGTATGGAGATCATTAATGAAGATGGAAAATAGAAGAGGCCCTAGTATAGACCCTTGAGGCACTCCAAGGGTGATTGGCAATAGGGAGGATATGCCATCCTTCTATAGCACAGCTTGTTGTCTGCCACTTAGATAGGATTGAAACCAGCATATTGCCAGGTTATCTATGGCAAGAGATTTTAGTGTCCATAGGAGTAGCTGATAATTTACCATGTCAAATGCCTTGGATAGGTCGAGAAAGAGGGCAGAGGAGAGCTTGTTATTATTACGATATTGATTTATTGTCTGAGAGAAGGAAAGAAGGGCTGAGGTTGTACTATGGTGGGGTCTAAATCTGTGCTGAGGGGGGTCTAGGAGATTGTTCAGATTAAGGTAATGCAAGAGTTGCTTATGGATACATTTTTCCATAATTTTAGCCAGAGAGGACAGAATGGCAATAGGCCGGTGGTTTGATAGTTCAGTGGAAAGGAACGACATGGGAAATTTACCAGATGGAGGGGATATATGCTTCTGAGATGGTTCTTTTGATTAATATTGAAATGAGATATGCTAATACATCTGCAGCTTTTTGAAGATATTCAGTGAGGAGTAGGTCTTCTGACAGGGTGGTGGGTTTCAGTTTCCTAATTAAAGATCTGATAAGTGACATTGGTACTGGCTGAAAGTTAAAGGAGGGGTGAGTGTTGCATATGGGGTCAATTGGGTTTGGGTTATTGGGTGCTAGTTGGTTGGCAAGGGATTGTATAGTTTCTGTAAAGAAAGTGTTAAAGGTGTTGGCAATAATTTTTGGAGGTTTTTGGAGGGCAGTCACGGGGGAAGGGGTAGTAGTAGGTCCTGGGTGGAGAAGATTGTTTAAACTGGACCAAAATTTTTGTGGTCGATTTTAGTGTTTTTGTTGTAGGTTGCAGTAATAGATTTTTTTTATGTAGAACAATGGACTTTTTTGTATCATTCCTTAGCTGTTTATATATAGGTTGGTCCTTTAGGGATTTATTGGTTCTCTAAGAAGTCCAGGCTTTATTTCTACTTACAGTTTTTTGTCTTGGTTCTTTAGACAGCCATGGTGCTACTTTTTTATTGGCTCTGATGGTCCGGGTCAGTGCGTGGTTATCAAGGATAGTAAGAAATATGGAGTTAAAGTATGAACCTGTTTCGTCTAATGGGAGTAATTTTAGGCAATTCCAATTTTATGTAGCTTGCTCCTTCTGTTTTCTACAGACCCGTCTTCCAGCTATTTATCTCTTTTTTAAATATTTAATACCTCTGTATAGTTGATTCAGACTTTGATTTCCATTTTCTATTAATTGCTTTTTTCAGTAGCCAACAGAATTAAACTTAATAAGGCCTTACTATGCCTAGACAATTCAGATCCTGTATCCCACCTCAAAATAATAATTTCCTTATTTAAAGCCATTTGCTTGCCCAATATTTCTGATAGACTACTCTGTAGGGAATTTTAAAAATGTGCCGACTCATTACACCCCCAACACATATGTTCCCAGCTGCCTCTTTCTTCGCCATCACACCTCCAACATTTCCTATTTACCTGAGGAGAACTTCTTTGAAGTCTGCCTGGGGTATAAAAATACCTATGTAAGCCATTACAAGCAAAGATCCTGCACCTTCTGGACTTGGCTGCTTACTTGGGAGCCATCCATATGTCCTGCCATTGTTATCTTGTAAATCGCTTTTCCATTCTCTCCTCCCAGTCTTTTCTAACCTACACTGATTGATTCTTACAGTTATCGTGCAATATTTTATACGCCCTAGTAATTATCCTTTGTTTACCAGCTGCTTCTGTTCTAGATTAAACTCTACCAGAGCAGGTCTTTCACTTAAAATTCCCATATCCATTTCTCGTTGCCTGTAGTCTGCGATCCATCCTTAGTAGGGAAGGCAGTCTCAAGCCTGCAATCCAAATGTCTTCTTGGGCTAGTGCCACTCCATTACCTTTTCTGTTTGAGTTATTTGCTTCCAATATCTTGGTTCCTTTACCAGGTTTCTCCAGTAAATTTCAGCCTTCTCTTACCTATTTTCCATACCCCTTCTTGCAGTCATCCCTATTGGTAAAATCTCCTTCCCCATTATTTTATTGGCTTAATTCTTAGAATGCTTTCTGCTACTTTGTGAATATAATATTCCGTATGACTCTTATTATTCTCCTTAAGGATCGGCATCCAAAATCCCAATCCCTTTCTGTTTCTTGAACTTCCCCCTTGTTCATCATCATCCCATTCCACTTTGAATTATAACCTTCTGCTTGTGTTATGATGTATCTGAGCAGCTCTAAAATATCCCTTTAAATCAGATAATCCTACGCCAACTTGTTCTATTGGAAGGATCAGCTTATTCCAATTAACTCTTGTCCTCTTTCTCTCCTAGTTAAATTTTTATTTATTTATTTATTTTTTTATTTATTTAACATTTGTTGACCGGGAAAGTACGACTAGGTTCCACAGATCCTGTTTTCAGCGGAGGCTCAGGGAGAAATGCTCCAGAAGCATGTCTTTAGAATGTGGGAGGAAACCGGAGTACCCGGAGAAAACTCACACGAACGCAGGGAGAACATGCAAACTCCACACAGAAGGCACCCCAGCCGAGAATCAAACCAGAGAACCTCTTGCTGTGAGGCAACAGGGTTAACCGCTGCACCACTGCGCTGCCCACGCGACGACTTTCCATCATCCATCCATCTGCCGTCCGTCCATCCATCCATCCATCCATCCATGTATCCTCAACCCCTTTTGTGTCACTTCCGCATTGATAATCATCTCAAGCCAAAGTTTACACTGGTGGGTGGCTAGCCCTGCCACAGTGTTTAATTCCATCAATTCCTTATTAATTATTGTCCACAACTCTACCTCGGGTTGATAAAAGTATACCTGACCTGTATACAAGACTAAAGTGATTAAAAACATTTTCACTGCTTATATCCATATCCATGAATACAAATTTCTAGTTTCTCAGTTTTTGCATTACTTTTTGTTTAGTCTCCTCCCACATATCCTTAGCTGCCATAACATAAGCCTTTTTAATCTATACTCCTAAATACTTCATGGTAAAATGTCCCCATAAATATGGGTTTTACTGAACCAATTTGTGTGTGGGTACATAATTTACAGCTATAGTCTTTGTTTTATCTTTGTTAATTTTATATCTTGAAAAGATTTGAAACTGTTTCAAACGTTACACAACACTGAGATGTCCCATTGTTATTGATCAGATACAAAATAATATCATCTAGAACCAGAGACAGCTTTTCTTGATTACCATACCAATTATATCCTTGTATTTCTGAGTTCCTTATTTTCCATGCTAATGACTCTAAATGCAAAGCAAATAACAAAGGGGAAAGAGGACACCCTGCCTGATTCCTGCGTTCAAACACAGTTTATGAGATGAGATGTCCCATTGTTATTGATCAGATACAAAATAATATCATCTAGAACCAGAGACAGCTTTTCTTGATTACCATACCAATTATATCCTTGTATTTCTGAGTTCCTTATTTTCCATGCTAATGACTCTAAATGCAAAGCAAATAACAAAGGGGAAAGAGGACACCCTGCCTGATTCCTGCGTTCAAACACAGTTTATCAGAGAGGAACCCTCCCACTTCACTTCTTGCCTCCGAACCTTCCTGTATCCACCTAATTAACCTTATTATTGCATCAGGGAAAGCAAATGCCCTACTCAAAATCCAAGCTTACTCTGCTGAATGCTTTCTCTGCATTAAGACCTACCAACAACAGAGGTATTTTCTTACATTCTGCTTCCTTTTGGATCATCATTATTCTATTGACGTTGCCAAAGGTTTGCCTCCCCTCCACAACACCACACCGATCCATTTCTATTAATTTTGGCAACTCCTTTGTTATTATTTTAGCTATTACAGACATAAAAACTTTATAAACATAGTTTACAATTGAAATGTGCCTGTATGAAACTGGATCTGATGGGTCTTTACCCTCTTTGGGTATTACAGCCACCACAACTTTCTTCACCTCCTTTTAAAATACTGTTAAACAAAACCTTTCGGATCTTTTCACCTTCTTCCCTCCTAATTTCCAAACTTCCACAAGAATACCATCTGTTTTTGGGGACTTTCCTGCAGATTGGTTATGCATCACCATTTTTATCTCATCTCCTGCTATACTAACTGTTAGTAACTGAGCCTCGTCTACCTCTAACCTTGGCATATTTAATTCTTCCATAAACATTTCAATTCGCACCTTTTCTTGATTTCCACATTTCTCTGTTTTATACAGATTTTCATAAAATTTACAAAATATTTCTAATCTTTCTAATACCTCTACAGGATTTCTGGCATACCTCTCAACTCTACAGATTTTTGCAGAATGTCCAGATTTTTGCCTCATATTTTTTGTCCGTTTTTCATAAAATTGTGTTTTTTCTGGCAAATCAGTTACAAATCATTAGAGACTGAAGTCAGAAAATAATGACTGACAGAGTTTCAGACTTCATACCCTTCAGCAAATTCATGCTAATGCAAAATCTGTCATTCTGTCGACATTCTAAGTTTGTAAGAGCAATATTTAAAAATTGTCCCTATTTTGGGGTCTTTGCCCCCCCCCCCCCATTCTTTATGGCTTTGTCCAGATTTCTTGCTCTAAAAGGTTGAGAGGTATGATCTGTGGTTATTTTTCTTGTTATAGACTCCCTGTGTTTGGCAACACTTTCTACTTTCTGTTGCCTAAGTCGTTGTGCTAAGAGTTTTGTGTTCTGGAGTTATTATAAAAAACAGTTGCTTAACAGCAGGGTTTCTAAACTCATGCATAGTATCAAGATACTTCCTTATTTTGTCTTTAGCATTCTGCAGTTGCACCTCTTGTTCTGTGAGATTCCCCGATGTTCTTCGTGTTTCACTGTTGCAGTCATCACATTTGGGTTATCTGCTTGCAGTAGCCCTCAGTCGGCCTGATTATCAAAGTCTTGGGTCCTGCTTCGGTTGCTGTCACATCTTCCAAGACGTCAGGTAGTCAGGGGTATAAAGCATGCAGCCAACGTCATTACATCAGTCTTTCTTGCCGTGTGGTGCCCGAAGCAGAAGCAGTTCGCAAGTGCCGGTTGGCCGACTCCTGAAATTTTCGTTTTCGAGTTTCAGAACCGAAGTCTTCAATTAAAGCTAAGTACCCTGTTGGGGAAACTTTTTGTTGCTCTAAACTGATGTCAGTAAAAGTCAATAATTGTATTTCTTGTGGAAAGCAAATACCTCATAAAGATTTAAATTCGTACTGTATTCCTTGCCTAGGCCCTGACCATGACGTACCTCACTGTCGGTTTTGTGCCTTATTTAAACAACGGACTATTCATCGCCGGTATATTTATGCTTCTAAATATTTTGGTACTCGGTTCAATTATCCAGATATGCCTTTGGTAAGCCACCCGACTACCGACATTACGAAAAAATGCAAAGATAAAGACAGAGACAGGCCGCCTAGGTCCAAAGCTGCTGACGATGCTTCTCCTAAGCTAATCACCAGTTCACAGGTACTCAGTGAGGTGCTTTCGCAGCCCCTGATACCCACTACTTCAGATTTGCAGGCCTCTATACTTAGACCCATTCGGAGTCCAGTATGCCGTGAGATGCTTCAACTGTGGAACCTGAGGATGTCTCTACCTTGGATGGGTCCGGAGCCGCTGTGCAGGCACTGGCTTCTGAGGTTGTATTCAGGCCTACGGACTTGCATAGTAAACTGATGCCATCTTCTTTTTCAAGGCCTAAAACTCGAACCATGCCTAGAAAACCGATGCCCAGACTGCATGGTCAGGCTTCTATGCCTAAAAAACAAATGATAAGAATGACTGAAGACCTTATTACTTTAATCAGGGGACGCCAACCTTATTATTGCATCAGGGAAAGCCTCTAAGAGACCTAGGACTGAATTTGCTTATGATACTTCTGACTAGGATTCTGAAATTTCTGTTTCCTCTGATGACCAGAATTTACTCTTATCTACCTATGAGGATTCTGATGCAGGGGACTCTATTACCTCTGCTTCCCCTGAGAGGACTGCCTACTCTTAGGGAGCATTTTAGCTGGGAAAGCCAGGATTACTCTGATTTTAAAAAGAGGCTTAGAGATTTCTTACACCTACCCCAACACAGGCCTTTAGCTATCCCTCCTGTACTAGACATTGTTGATGATGCCATTTCGGAATCTAACTTGGCCCCTGACTCTTTACCTCCTGCTCCCAGAAAACCTGATAGATATTACAGGATTCCTGACTCTCACAAGTTCCTTTTTAAAAATCCTACTGCGGATCCTGAGACCATTTCACAGGGACCCAAGGGCATTAAGGCTACTACTGCTAAAAATCCTACCCCCTCTGATAGAGATTCCAGGGCACTGGAGAGATGGGGTAAGAAGGTATACACTTCTGCAACCTTGGCCATTAGGGCCTTAAACTGCCAGTTTCATATGTTAAAGTATGAGCAGCATATTATTGGATTGCTTAAACAGAAAAATGATGTTGATTCCTGACTGTGCTGAAAATAAGGATTTACAGGATTTAATGCATTCTGCTGAACAGGTTGGAAAACATACTTTGCAATGTGGTTTTGACTCACTAGAGGCATCTTGCAGGGTTGCTGTCACTGGGTCTGTACTTAGAAGGCAAGCTTGGCTTAAGGAGCAATTTTTGCCAGAGCATGTTAAAGCTAAATTGCTGGATGCTCCCTTAAATCAGGACTGCCTGTTTGGCAACAACAAAGCAGTTCTTAAAAAGATGCAGGAAAAAGCTAAATCTATGAAAACTGTTAAAGATTTCCTACAAGTACAGCCTCCAAGATTTAGTAGGCATTGGCCCTCTAAGAATTGGTCCTTTCCTGCCTCTTCCAGGCCTTCTCAGTCCAATCCTAGAACCAGCAAAACACCCAGGCTTCAGTCACAGGGTACGCACAGGACTAAGCAGTGGGGGGCTCTCACTTCCAAATTAGGGAGTAGTAAGACTCCCCCCTATGGTAAGCTGTCTCAATGACTTAACTTTAAAACTTCCAAGCACTTCTCAAATGACTGCTCCTTTAGGGGCAAAGATTGCTCTGCAGGCAAAAAACTGGGAACTCATTACCCAGGACAAATGGGTTTTAAATATAGTTTCCCAAGGATATAGATTCCACTTTCACTCCTTACCAACCCCAAACGGTTGGCCAGATCTACCCCCAAATCAGTGGGCAGACGCTCAAAAGCAAGTACTCTCTCTCTTAAGAATAAAGGCTATGCAGACTGTAGCAGAAGAGGAAACGGGACAAGGTTTCTACTCAAGACTTTTCCTGGTACCCAGAAAAGACAACTCATGGCATCCTATCCTGGACCTTTCTATCCTAAACACCTTTGTGGTGATTCCAGATTTCAAGATGCTAACTCTTCACCAGTTGCTTCCTATGCTAGGCAAGAATGCCTGGTTGGCAACACTGGATTTAAAGGAAGCTTACCTGCACATCCCAAATCAGGGAATCTTGCAGAAGATACCTATGCTTCAAAGCAGGCTACATGCACTATCAGTTCTCTGCACTGCCCTTTGGCATATCTACTGTACCCAGGGTATTCACAAAGTGCCTAGCTCCAGTCATTGCATGTTGCAGGCAAAGAAATATTCAAATATACCCATACCTGGATGATTGTCTAATTCAGGCAGAAAGCCAGGACATACTTTTGAATCATCTGGCATTTGTACAAAAGGTGTTAACTTGTCTGGGGTACACCATAAACGAAAAGAAATCACATCTGGTACCCTTTCAACAAATTATATTCCTGGGAGCAAGCCTGAACACAACTTCCCAAATGGCTTTCCTCACGCCAGAGAAACAAATTCATTTGATAGCTTACTTCAAACTAATGGCCACAAAACCCCTGCTATCTGCAAGGCAAATACTGCAAGCCTTGGGGTTCATGGCCTCCTGCATTCTACTAATTCCATATGCAAGACTGCATATGAGGAAGCTACAATGGTATCTAAAAAGCCTATGGTGTCAACATTCTCAGGATCTAGAAGCAATGATTCCTATCATACCTTGTCTACAGTTAGAGTTCCTTTGGTGGGCAGAGGCCTGCCACCAAAACAAGGGACTACCATTCACTCTACCCCCTGCCACCCAAACCGTAACAACAGACACATCAGACTATGCATGGGGGGCTCACCTGGCAGGGAAGTAAATTCAGGGCAAATGGAACCCAAATCAAATGCACCTGCATATCAATCAAAAAGAAATGTTAGCTGTACAGAATGCTCTGACAGCCTTCAAGGACCACATTTTTCCAGGACAATTAATGGTAAAGACGAACAACACCACTGTTATGTGGTACATAAACAGGCAGGGGGGTACCCATTCATACCCCCTCTGCAGACTAGCCATGGCTCTGTGGAACACAGCCTTGAGCTACCAAGTGCATCTACAGGCTCAATTCCTGCCAGGAAAATTAAATACACTGGCAGACGAACTAAGCAGAAATCTCATGGACCCACACGAGTGGAAACTGGAACCAAAGACTTTCAACATGTTGATAAACAAACGAGGGAATCCAGATATAGACCTGTTTGCCTCCCCCTGGTACTACCAATTGGACAAATTCTGCACAAGGACTCCCCACAAACAAGCTTGGAAAATGGATGCTCTGTCCTTCAGCTGGAAAAATCTATCAGTTTATGCCTTTCCTCCTCTGCCTCTCCTCTCCAAAGTACTATTAAAGATCAAACAGGACAAACCAAGGATGATACTGATTACACCAGACTGGCCATGCCAACACTGGTACCCCCTCTTGTGCAGTGTGTCACTGCTGGCTCCATGGCACCTGCCTCAGATCCCTACCCTGCTGTCACAGCAGGAGAGCCAGATTCTGCACCCTCCGCTTCAAACCCTGAACCTGGCAGCCTGGCTAATTACCTGATCTCTCCATTGCCATCCCTCAGTAAACAAGTGTTGGATGTCATTTTGGAGGCAAGGAGGCCTAGTACTAGAAAATCGTATGCTGAAAAATGGAAAAGATTCTGTTCCTGGAACCATACTCAAGGGATGGGCACAGCAGTGCCCAGTTAACCTCAGATTCTTCAATACTTAACTGAGATGCTTCACAAGGGTCTTTCTTTTTCCTCCATCAAAATTCATGCCTCAGCCATTTCAGCTCATTACAACACAGAACCACCCCTCTTCTCTCATTCACTGCTCAAGCAGTTCTTCAGAGGGTCCAAACCACCCAGGAGAGCCCCAACTCCAGCCTGGGACCTTAACTTTGTATTGGAAAAACTCACTCTTCCTCCTTTTGAACCAGCTGCAAGTGCAGAGTTAAAATTACTTTCTTGGAAAACAGCTTTCATTTTAGCAGTCACTTCAGCAAGAAGGGTATCTGAATTACAGGCCCTTATGGCAGTGGAGCCTTTCATCATCTTTCATGCAGACAGGGTGTCCCTTAGGACCAATCCCTCCTTCATGCCCAAGGTGGTATCCAGTGTGGCTCTTAATCAGTCCATTCATTTGCCAACCTTCTTTTCTAATCCACAGAACAAAGGGGAACAGATACTGCACTCCTTAGGTGTGCACAGTCAACTTAGATTTTACTTGGACAGGACTAAACCTCAAAGGAAATCTGAACAACTGCTGGTGGCATTTGCTGCTGGGGAAGAGGGGAAGGCTATTTCAAAGCAAACCATTTCTAAACGGATAGGCCATTGTATTCATTTCTGCTATAAGCACCATGGAAAACCTATCCCACAGGGGATCAGACCACATTCAACCAGGGCTGCATTTACCTCTACAGCCTTTCTCAGAGGTGTCCCTACCAGGGACATCCTAGAAGCTGCTACCTGGAGTTCTGTACATACTTTCACCAAGCATTACCATTTGCCAATTTTCTCTAAATCCAGAGCTGGCTTTGCAACTGCAGTCTTGCAGGGCCTTATAGCTGGTCCTAATGCTATCTAAATTCCTCCTCCCATCCTTAGCTTTGGGAATCTACCCAAATGTGATGACTGCAACAGTGAAACATGAAGAACATAGTACAGTTGTGTACACTTACCATAAATGTAGATGTTCGAATGTATTCACTGTTGCAGTCCTAGTTACCCTGCCTCCAGCCCCCTGTCTTCTTTTGGCTATACCTCTATTCTCCTTTACTATGCTTATAAGCTTTTTGGTGTATTTGCTTTTTTGTTGGCGGTATAACCTTGCATATATATATATTTAATTGTTTCCCATTAGGGGTGCACCTGATATCTGGGGCAAGAAAAACTGATGTAATGCCTTCGGCTGCATGCTTTATACCCCTGACGACCTGACGTCACAGAAGATGAGACAGCAACCGACGCAAGACCCAAGACTTTAATAATCAGGCCAACTGAGGGCTACTGCAAGCAGATAACCCAAATGTGATGACTGCAACAGCGAATGCACTCGAACATCTACATTTATGGTAAGTGTACACAACTGTACTTTCTGCAAGGACATCTTTTTCTTGTGCTGATACTGTATGTCAGCCGTTTCTGACCTAATAGTGACACCTGGTGGCCAGAACATGTTATCACCTTAGAGCCAGCTCTTGTCTGTCTCACTGTTTTTTGTCAACTCTCATTTTTCTTACAATTTGGATTTTATAATACAACCACATCTGGGAGGAGAAAATACATTTAGAAATATAAATACTCAACTCATTCACAGATAACAAATGTACATTGTTGGCAATTAGTAAACTAAATGATTTGTGCAATAAGCAAAAACGTAAATGAAATATGCATGAAAATAAAACTCCTGGCTGAAAAAGGCAGTTACACTGATTTTGTTTAATACGTCTGAAACATGGTCAAGCTTGCACATAGAGTATTCTTCCTGCCATTTTCGAAACTTGAAAAGAATGTTTGATAAGGTATCACACTTTGTCCTGTATGTCGATTAAATTCCACACAGTGTCCATTCATTCTACATATTCCTTTCCAACAGTCTCTCCTGCATTCTTTTCTCATTATCTGTAATGCATTTCAGACTTTAAAGTATGAAGTCTTTTAATTTCTAAAATAGCGGAAAAAAATATCAACAAACATTTCATTTTCATATTTCTTTACAAATTCATGCTAGACTTCTTTGTGCATCTAGCCACAAGCACTGTAGGTGTGTAACAGCTCTTGCATTAAGGAGTTATTAGTACCTTATCAGCCATACAGACCCCTCAGGTAAGGGTCTGCTAGTAATTCCATGGTACCGGCTGGAACATCTGGGAAAAGAGCCTTTAAACATGTGACTGGAATTCATATCTTTGTTTTGAGCTATTGGAACAATCAAGAGGTCCCTTTTACCATCCACCCGACCCATTTTAATATGTAGCTCTTAATGTTTCGATACAATGTATACACTTTTTACATCTATGGTTTTATCTTATTTATTGCTTTTACATTGATGGGACTCCTGCAGATTTGTTACTTGTTGATATTAACATTTTCTGTGCAGAATTAGGTTTATTATAACAAGCCAGCCTTGGCTTAGTAATTAAACTGAAATAAACTGAACTGCTTTTAAAGCTTCTTCCTACTCATCTGTTGAAATAGACGCTGTCCAGCCTTTTTCTTGTGCCTCTGTTGGTATGTTGTATTCACTTCTAGATTTACTTCTAGGCTCACTTTTACAGGCACTCAGGCTGTATTTCTGTTGAACTTTGTACTGCGTATAAATAGTAATGTTTTCTGTCTACTGTGTTCTGTAGACCTCTTCTCCAAGGACCTCCACTAAAAAGAGATTTCTTATAGCCCAGTCTGACTTTCCTGGTAAGCAAATGCAGATAAATAAAGCCATCCATCCATCCATCCATCCATCCATCCATCCATCCATCCATCCATCCATCCATCACCTCTTTTTCCCAGTTTTGCACATGGGGTCAGTGTGCCACTTCAAAAATAACTAGACCCAAGGCTTACACCACTAGTTAGCTAGCACTGCCACTGTAATTTTTTCATACCACACACTCGCACACACACTCACACCTATGACCAATTTAGAGTATCTATTCCACCTACTATATGTCTTTGGAATGTGGGAAGAAACTGGAGCACCCAGAGGAAATCCATGTGACTGAAAGGAGGACATGCAGACTCCACACAGAAGGCACCCCAGCTGAGAATTAAACCAGGGAACCTCTTGCTGTGAGGCGACAATGCTATCTGCTGAACTGTATCCGAAACTGCCTAACAAGACTTTTCCACATTTCTTTGTGATTTATTTCTTCATTTTGGAGATAGTGACAAAGCTTCCCCTTGAACCAATGTAAACAGTACCTTTAAAATTCATCACCATAAAGCTTACCCTTTATTGGTCTGTTACTAGAAATGCTTTGGAGTTGCATGCCGGTATGTTCTGTGAACTTTACACATTTTGTCATAAAGATAAGGTAAGTTTGCTTGCTAATCTTTCTTTCATGTCTAAACTCATACTAGACATTACTATGGACCAAAAGATTCACGGCCCTCATTATATCCTTCTCCTAATAGGGTAGGGGAAGCAGAGTTTGCATAAAAATGTATACCAGAAGACATTTGATTTCTAGGACCAAAGTAATTTGGAAAACTTTTCAACGTCTGTCACCTTTGCATCTAACAGTAAGGTTGCCTTGTCAGAAAAATAGTTGTCTCCAACTAGATAGTTTCTTGCACTGGATCTTGCTATAAGCTTGAAGTTAGACTTTGTCAAGGCATGATTACAACACATTCCTCTGGAGGAGTGATAGCTTCCACTGGCTTCTTCACAGAAACAAATTCAATAAGCGCTTATACGAAGGCTGTTTGGCACTCATTACGTAGCATGTTACTTACAGTCTGCAAAGCCAGGGTGGATTTACTATGACTGTTGTTTAAGTCATGCTTGCTCAGTCCTTCATTAGAATTTGGGGTATCTAGCTTGGTTTTTTGCCCATCCTGTTTTTGTGAAGAAAGGACGCTGTAATGTCACAATGCAGTTGTGGTAGGTGCACACTACAACAGTAAATTATCAGAGTGCTTCTGCTATCACAGCCCCAGTCTCTACCTCTAATATGTTTTTTATTTCTTTACATTATTATCTGTGGTTATTCCGTCCGGGTGTGTAATCTGATGACTGGTTCTGCTTACTGTTGCTAAGCCTGCAGTCATCCACCATGATGGCAAGTTGGCTTGGCATTCAGTATGGGAAAGGCTGGAAGATAAAGTGTGATGGCTTCTTTTTGACATTGCTTATTATTTACTACCCTCTCATAGGTTCAGATTGCATGGATAGAGAATGCAGTTGTTTCAGCCCATGATATTATTCTGTATGTCGCACACCATTATGATATGCAGCATATTGTACACCCTAGCAGTACAATGTCATGCACTATGATGGTATACTGCTTTGCCCAAAAGAAGGAACAGCTTTATTTGTGAATTTGTGATTTAGCTAATAAATAAGGACAGACTTGTTATTGCACGTCCTCTTACAAGTTGTGTTGCACTTGTTTTCTGATATGGATTCTTTGATTGGCCCTTGTGGTTTATAATCCTGAGTTGGAGCATGCTCACTGAGTCTGGGCTGTTTAGCACACCTGAAGGATATGGGGGAAGGGCCTCTTTACTCAGTACTACTTGTAAAAAAACGGGGTGCTCACAGGGGGAGAGGCATACATATCCATCCACTGACTTTGAAGACAGGGTCACTTTATTTAGTTATATACTTATTTACAATTGTTGACCAGGAAGGTCCAACTATGCAGCAAGCGCATTTTCAGTAGAAGTTTCTGGACAAAAGCTTCTGACACATACAGTTGGTATACAATGGTATAGATGACAAATGAACAGCAATGGGACAAATCAAAGTTTTTACAATACATACAAAAACTGATACTGAATTGACAAAATTGGAGGTAAAGACACCATAAAGAGCAGTTTCACTGACATTTTAATCTACACAACAAGAAAATAGAAACATAGTTTAATGTGTAGGACTATCATATTTACAAAGCCACTTCAGCTATTTGTTATTACAAGTACTTCACAGAAATATACTTTCTTTACAGAACATAATTGCTTATTTCTTCACTGGACATCATTTCTTACTATGATGCCTACTCAGTTATTCGCTGGTCATTGTAGCTCACTCTGCTATCTCCAGAACTCATTGCTGGGCAGAATGTATTGTTCTTCTTGGTCAGTTTTTCATTAGGCGACATTACTTTCTCTGTTACCTGCTCATTTCTCCACTTGCCATCAGTACTTACTGTATTACTGTTCATTTCTTCTCTGGGTATAAACTTGTTTCCTACTCAGTGTTTCATTAAATGTTGTTTTCTTTGTTACCTACTCAAGACCATACTGGCTTTTTATGCTTACCGTTTGCTCATCTCCTTTGTAAACATCATTGCTAATGTGTGTATCACACTCTGTAATGCAAACTTTTTTCATTCTAGAGCTAGAACCAGTGTATGCTGTTGTTGTTGCAAAGAAAGCCAGTAGGAATGTAAACATCCACAATATGGCTGGTCGGCGTTCTTGTCACAGCTATCTGTACAGCCCGGCGGGGTGGCTACTTCTTGCCAGATACACAATTGGGGATGACAGGAATGACAGCTGTGACTTCAATCAAGGTAATAGTTTTTAAATTAATCACCTTTCAACTGTCTAGATTTTCACCGAATGTCCAGATTTTTGCCTCATATTTTTGGTTTGGTCCTCATAAAACTTATGGATTTCTGGCAAATCAGTGAGGCTTGAAGTCACTAAATAATGACACATATATGAATTTCAGACTTTATATCCTTCAGAAAATACATGCTAACACAAAATATGTTATTCTATCAAATGTTTAAGTTTATAAGAGCAATAATTAAAATATTTTCCTATTTTTGAGCCTTTGTCACCTCATTATTTTAGACTTTGTCCAATTTCTTGTGCTAAGAGGTTAAGAGGTAATGGTTATTTTAACTTATCTCTGTACATTGTATCACACAGTTGTGATAAAAGTAAATCAGTAATTTGATCTGAACTTATAGGTCAGATCTGCAGACAATGCCCCAAATCTTTCTGTCTACAGACAGACACACACACACACACACACACACACACACACACACACACACACACACACACACACACACACACACACACACACAGTGTGTATGTGTGTGTGTGTGTAACAACTGAAAGAATTAATAAGACTATAATATACTGGAATTAACTGGAATGAGACTGGAATGAATATCTTTATCTATTACTTACCCAAACTTGTGCTGAACAGGTGCCAATCTCTCCTTTATGGGCCATGTCTTCTTGTACCTTACACAATAACGTAATGTTTTACACGTCTTTTAGCTTTAGTTTTCAAGCCTTGTCTTGCATGTGCCTCACAGTGCCTAACTGTCTATTCTTTATTTAACATTCCACTGCAAGTGCATGTCTTTCCCTTGAGAAAGGAACATTCTCTAGCTTTCTCTTGAGAACTGTTATTTCTGCATATCTCATGCTTAGCCAACAAGATTATCTTTTCCTTTCTACTTAACTGTTCCTTCCTGAAACTGCATGCATAAATAAAAACACAAGTCTGACTTGGTATTTTCAGGCCTATTATTCTACCTTATGCCTAAAAAACAACTTTAGATCGCGGCAGTGGTGCTGCGGTAGCATTGTCGCCTCACAGTAAGACGTTGTCCCGTTCGATTCTCAGTTAGAGCGTCTTCTGTGTGGAGGCATGCATGAATGGGCGTTCCTTCGTTGAAGGTTGTGCGTCAGGGCTGGTAACTCGGCACGTAAAAATCCACTACCAAACATTAGCGGACCGGAGTTCCGCTGTGGCGACCCCTAACCGGGATAAGCCGAAAGACACAACATGCCTAAAAACAACTTTAAAGTGAAAACCCTCAGTCTAACAGTAACAGAGTAGTATCTCCACTGGTAACTTCTCAGCAGGTTAAGCAAAATCAGAAGCAGGGGCGTTTGGCACTGTAGCACCAGTTTAGGGGCAAACAGGGAGTATGTAAGTGGCATAACAGCTTTTGGGAAGGCTAGTGCAGGAATAGAGATAGTAAACCAGCATAATGGGGACTGGCCCTTTAAGCACGCATGCATGAGTTTATAGGTGAGAATGTGTTTGAGTAGTTACCTGCTAGCTAGAGGTGTGATGTGGAACAAAGAGGTAACTGGAAGCATGTTTTTGGGGAGTGGAATGAGTTGGCAGATTAAAAAAAAAAAATCCCTACACAGTACTCTGCCAGAAATATTGGGGGAAAATGGCCATAACTAAAGAAATAATTTTTGAGCTGTGACACAGGATCTGAAATGTGCAGGCTTTGTTAAATTTAGTTTTGTTGGCTGCCAATAAAGCAGTTACTCGAAAAAGGAAATCAAAATCTAAAGCAACTGTAGTTAAAGTATTGAATATTGTAAAAGAAAACAGTGTAAGAAACTTCTCTGTGTGGAAGATTTTCAGTCCATATATTTCTAGTTAATGACTGTATATAAATCAGATCAGACAATAGTAGTAGAAGTAGCGAACATAAACTCGTCTTAAGTCAAAACAAAACAAAACAAAAAGTAATAATAGAAAATATATAATTGTACAGCATTGCTAAGTATTCAAACGTAATCCAAGCAAGGCAGGCAGTCTGTTTCCAGTCAAAAATCCTTTATTAAGTACACAGACAAGCGATCCAAGTAAAACAAAAATAGAGTAATAATTTCCTCACAAGCTTTCTAAATATATATATATACTTTTTATCAGGCATGGGAGTGGTTTATTGTGCTGTAAAACAAAGTGTTATTGGTACACATGTTAAATTCACATCCCTTCCCCCATCAGTGTGACATTCAAGCTGGTCCTGCCCTACTTAGTAGCTGTCATAATAATATATAACCCTTATGTACTTTAAATAAAATTTATAATGATGTGGTACCTCTTATTTAACCAAATTATTAAGTAGATTATTAAGTCTGTGATTTTATCCAAGACAATATACTACATGGCTGGAAATATATTAACCTTAGTCCATTTGGCAATCAAAAAATATATATAAATATATACACATACATTTTGCATGTAAAAATGCCTCCGGTTACCACCAATAAGTGCCAACGACTGCCAAATAATCTGATATTCCACAGTTTATTGAATCAAAGCACGAACTGATACGACAAACAGAAAGAATCAAACAAGATACAACAAAATGAAACAGAGAGAAAAGGAGGACAGTACCCAAAGCCGGAATTATCTAACAAGAGTAAATTCAGAGCCAAGCACAATACCGTATAAAACCCAAATCCAACAAGAAATGAATCAAAGAGGTTGAAATCCACCTCAACTCTGCACATTCTGGGGGATGGTAGGTGGGGGCTACCACTGGGGTAGTGAAGAATTTGAACATCTACTGTTACAGGTAAGTATCACTATGTTTGTCATCTCCATTGGCATTTTGAGTAGATTCCCAAAGGTTATATTACCTGGGAGGTGGAAGGATAAGAATCTAGGAGCCCTTGGAGAATGGTCTTAGAAAAGCCTGCTCTGGACCTTAAAAAAGAATCCAGTTTATAGTGTTTTGTGATGGAATGAACAGAGGACCAGGTTGCTGCCTTTAGAATGCTTCTGGAATCCACTCCTTTCAAATATGCCATCAAAGATGATAAGGCTGTAGTCGAGTGAGCCTTAACTTTGCCTGGAAGAGATTTACCATGGCGGGAGTAACAGAAAACAATAGCAGAGGACAATCTTTGTAAAATAGTTTGCAAGACTGACCTTTCTCAGCCCCTGTACAGGAGACAAACACCTGTTCAGCATTCCTAAAGAGCTTTGTTCTTTCAAGGACCTGAGCCGCCTATGTGCATCCAAGGTTATGTAGAATCTTTTCTCCCTTGTTTTTAGTTCAGGATAGAACACTGGGAGATTGATGGCTTGATTCAAGATAAATTCAGAAACAACTTTAGACATGAATGATGGATTAATTTGTAGCACAACTCTGTCCTTGTGAAAAATCAGATAGGATTAGTCCACCATGAGAGCTTTCAGCTCAAAGACCCACCTTGAACATGTCAGGGCAATGATTAAAACAGTCTTCCAAGTAACGAACCATAAATTAGCCTGAGAGGCAGGTTCAAAAGGAAGTAAGGTCAGTTTTTCAAGAATAATAAAAGTGGTTTCCCAGAGACAAGGAATTGTCTTCTGAAGGGGGGGGGGGTCTCAGGTGCAACACTCCTTTCATAAACTGTTTGACCACAAAAAGTGCAGAAAGGGGGATCCACAAGTAGAAAAGCTGACATGGCCACAAGATGCACTTTGATAGAAGCATATGACAAACCATGACTAAGTAGTTCAGACAAATATTTCAAAGCCAGTGGGATCAAAACCATTTCAGGACCTCACTTATTGGCTAGCCAATACTGCGGTGGTGGTGCTGCGGTAGCGTTGTCGCCTCACAGTTAGACATTGCCCGTTCAATTCTCAGTTAGACATCTTCTCTGTGGCGACATGCATGAATGGGCGTTCCTTCATTGAAGGTTGTGCATTAGGCCCGGCAAGCCAGCATGTAAAACTCTACTGCCAATCATTAGCGGACCGGAGTTCCGCTGTGGCGACCCCTAACCGGGAAAAGCCGAAAGACACAAACAAACTTATTGGCTAGCCAACACCCAGAAAATCTCTTCCACTTCTAAATGTAATATTTTCTAGTTGCAGGTTGTCTTGCTTCCTTAAATACCTTCTGCATATCCTCATGAAATAAGTGCCTAAAGGATATCAAAATAGAATAATCCAGGCTGTCAGTTGCAATTGCTCTAAGTTGAGTTGTGCCATTTCCCCTTGATGCTGTGTGATCCAATCTGTAAGGAATCTTCTCGGAATTGCTGTTGGCCAGTTCCGTTAAGAGATAGAACCATCTTTACCAGGCCAAAATGGGGTACCACAATGATCTTTGGTAATTTTTTTTCTGAATCTTTGGAAGTACCTTGAGAATTATTAGAAAGAATGGGAATACATACAGGAATATTCCTGACCTTGGGAATGATAGAACATCTGTCTTCCAAGCATGGCTGCAAGGATGCCCTGAACATATTTTATTCAGTTGCCTGTTTTGAAAGGAGTCAAGCACATCTACTTGAGGCATTCCCACATCTGGATCACCCCCCCCCCCCCTTGAGGGTCTGTCAAGGATCTGCTTAGTCTGTCTGCCACCGTTTGTGATTTCAAAGCCTTTAAGCCAAAAAATGGAGAACTCGGACCAAAAAACCTTAACGCAAACACAAAGCCTTTAAACCAAAAAATGTTTTTTTGGTCCGAGTTCTCCATTTAGTTTTTTGGTCCGAGTTCTCCATTTTTTGGCTTATAGGCTTTGTGTTCGCTGGTTTGTGAATTCTTGCTGTTCTTGGTTTAGTACCGTTTGTGATTTGACAGAATGTTTGAGACCAGAACTTATCTAAACAATCCTGTCTTGGTTTGTGATTGACTGTGCAGCTGCCTAATAAGAAAAGTTTTTATTTAAATTTATATTTTATTTTTTACCACTGTTGTTCCCTGTTTGTGGGAAGGAAGGGATGGCTTGTAGACAAGAAGATTTACTTAAGTTTGTATTTTGTTGTTTTACCTTTAATTTTCACTGTTTATTGTCAGAAAGGAATAGGTTTTAGACAGTCAAACTCAAGAAGTCCCAAGTGGCCTAGTCAGCTATAAATTCACACAGACTGTAGAGAGAACGTTCCAGAGCTTATCTAAACAATCCTGTCTTGGTTTGTGATTTATTGATCTTTACTATTAAATAGCGATCAGAAGCTACTGGGTGCCTTCGCACATGGTGTAAAGGAATTCCAACTTTTGTGTGACTTTTACATCTTGTATGGTCAGAGCAACACTGTGCTTAATTTAATATTTACTTGTATATTGTTTTTGTGTGTTTTTCTCATAGAATTTAAGTTCTCTTTGAATTCTGTGGTAACTAATTCTGATTATTCTTTTCTTTTATAATTTTTTATTCATTTGAATCTGTATATAGATTCCTTAAATGAATATGCAATTAGTGATTTGCTAAACCACAAATATCCTGTATAGTGTAATAAATGCTATGCATATTTAAAGGTAACACCTGATAACACAGGTGGTCTGTGTTTCTCATGTCGAAAGTTGGATGATTTGCTTACCATTATTAGACGTAAATCTAGACTTAATGATGATGATTGCACTTGTGCAACTGGCACGTTTTGGAGAACTGTTGTTTCATATATTAGACTGGACTGGTGGGATAAATAATGTTAGGCAAAGAGCAAATAGAACACATTTAGGAAAGGATGCATCTACTGTCTGTAAAGATCATTCATCCCCTATGAAACAAAGCAATGCCCCTGACAACTTTGAAATTCTGGATGCAAGTATTCAGCAATCTGAGGATCCGGTTTGTTAGAAGGAAACAAAAAAAGAAAGAAAGGAAGAAGTTGTCAACAAATAACAAGGAAGGAAAACTGATAAATGGGGTAAAGCAGAGAAAACATAGTAAAAGCTTTGTTATATAACAGACAGATTACAGGAAAAGGCAATATTTTTCTATCAGATATCCTTCTATGTACAGAAAAAGGCATTGTTTTCCAAAAGAGACAGTAAAAATGATGTCAGGACCTGTTGTAACTTACTTGCAATAAAGGGATTTTATCTGGAAATAAGACGTGTGGATTTATAACTTGACCTGGCTTGAGACTGTGAACATTCTGCCATAGCTGCTTCGATATTTCGCTGCATTCATTCCTTTTTTGTATTATTGAGTGGCAGATGGGAACATGAGGTTTGTTTTTTCTTACTGTACTATTAAGGAAATTATTTACAATGTATGTCCAGGAACAACAATTGTTTCAGATTGTAAAAAAGCCTAAAAAGGGGACAAAACATACCAGACATTGTTTGTGTTCCTAAAGAAATTACTGTTACTTCATGTTAAGGTTTACCGCCATTGACATGCAGTTATCATGGGATTATAAAGGTTAATTTGTTGCTAGATAATTCTGCCAAACTGAAGTCTAAACCAATGCACAGAAAAGTAATTACAAATTATATGGAAGTAAAACAGTCACTATGTAAAACCAACAGCAGTGATGAGTTCAGCTGGAAAATGCAGAAGCAATGTGCAAAGTTTTGCAAGAGAAATTGTTTGAATGCAAAACAAACCCCCTCAAAATGATGTTTTAACACCAGAATCCAGGCACACAACACCAGGAAGATATGTTTCCATAAGAATAAGGTACTTGATTAAGGTGAAAGACAAAAAATACAATGGGAAAGAGGTTGAACTACAACTTTTAAAACTGAACTAAACAAGCTGGACAGACAAATTAAACATAACATGAGACAAGATCAAGAAAAAGTTGAAGAAAATGTATGTAAAGATATTGAGCATAATAGGAAAACATTTTATAGATACATAAGATGTGGAAGAAATAAAGACATACAAATTGATAAACTGTGTGTAGATTCTAGAATTTATCATCATGCAAAACAAATTATAGATACATTTACAAAATGTTATGCGAAGCAGTTTGGCTGCACAAAAGGGGGCGATGAATTGTCCTGCTGACAACCAGATAGCCTCAGATGCTGAAATCAAATTAAATTATAGTGAAAAAGAACTATGCAAACTGGATCCAAACAAAGTGCACGGATAAGACAGAATTAGTAATAATGACCTGAGAACACTTTAGGAAGAACTTACAATTATATCTGTTATTTGCTAGGTCAGGCAAATATGGAGAGATTCCTCAAGATTGGAGACATGCACTTATTAAACCTGTCTTTAAGGGAAAGGGGAGTAGGACAGACTCAGAGTCATACAGACCCTTAAGCCTACTTTAATGTTGTGGAAAAATAATGGAGATGATACTATTGGGTAAATTATTGTCAGAACTGGACAGGTTGGGACTTGAAACCATATATCAGCAGGGTCTATATTACATTACTGAAGTTTCAAAACATTGAATCTGATATGGTCGACAACATATTATCAAAGTCTTGAAACATCAAAAATGTAATAAAACACAACAACCTACAAAAACAAGCCATTTAAATGCTCTAAGTAGGGGGGGGCAAGCCCCCATACCCCCCGCTACTTAAATATACCAACTCTGAGATCGCACTACAGTGCAGAAAAGCAAAATCATCCCTTTCCATGCTGTACAGAGATCTCTGTTAAAAGATTCAAAGTTTCAAGACTTCGATCATATGGTGTCGACCATATCAGATTTGACGTTTTGAAAGTTAGATCTTCTGATATAGACCCATATCAGCATACATATGTTGAAAATAGATTTATTAAAACCTGTAACGTGATGTTCTATAACAATATAATAACGGCTATGAATAAAAAATGGTGCTGTGATGTAATTTATATAGATTTAACTTCAGCGTTTGACAGGGTCATCCACATAACACTGCTCAATAAATTAGTACAGCTAGGTATTGATGTACTCTTCATAAGATGGATAGCTGCATGGCTTACAAATAGGAGATGGCAAGTATCATACAGCAATTGGACAGGTGAAATTTGGGTTACAGTCAAGGTGTCCCACAGGGTTCTGTCCTAGGCCCTTACTTGTTTAGATTGCATTTTCCAGACCTAACTTTTTCATCTGAGTGTTCTACGGTCTGTGTGCAGATGACTTGAAATTCGGTAAACTGATTACACATGTTACAGTTAGAACATGTCTGAAAAAAAACTTGACTAAATTGACCATTTAGGCACATGTGAACACTATGCTGATAAATACATCAAAAAATATGCAAATGAGATTTGGGAGACATAAATTGAAAAGTGAATATTTAATACAGTGCATAGTGATTTGAGTTTTTCTAATCATATCAACTAATCAGTTAATGATAGTTATAGAACTATAGGCTGTATGAAAAGATTTATAAAGTTTTGGAAGTCAGAATGATGATGTAATTGTTTGTTTGTTAACAGACCCAAACTAGAGTATGGAATATGCAACCCCCCCCAAAAAAAACAAACAAACAAAAAAAAAAAAAAACATGACTGAACTGGAAAGAGTACAGCAGAAATATACTGAGGGATGTGAACATTTAAGTTATTATGAAAGACTAAAATATCTGAATTTGTACAGTGTATCATACAGATATCAAAGAGGAGATCTTATTCAGGTATACAGGGCATTTAGAGACAACTACCTCTGGGAATGTTTGGGGTTAACAAAAAGTACTAGAGAATCATAAGACAACCTCTGTAGGAGATTCTATAGGAATGAGAAGTGTACTAATTGGTTCTCTGAGAGAGCAACTGATGCATGGAACAGACTACCAAGTTACATTAAAAGAAGCACTAGTTCAGATATTTTTAAGAACAGTCTGGACACTTATTATGGGAACAACTGTTCTGGTGTATTAGCAGGCTAGAAGGGCATTAATTATGTAGGAGTCATTGAATACTGTAGAGTCAACTCCCAAAGAGGGTATGATCTTGTATCCCCTTGCTTGTTCAGGTACCTCATCACAGTAGTGTTGTCTGTGACCACTAGAAAAAGACCCAGAGTCCATCAGGGGTGAGGAGCTTTCAAGGCATGAATTACTGGCGACATCTCTTTTATATTTATGTGTTTTGTTCTGCCGTGAGGACCCCACAAGCCTTGCACTTGAACTCCCATGTGCAGTGCTCTCCATGCAAAATCTGAAGAGTTCATTTGGACAGATTGGCCTGGGGTCTGAAGAAAGTGAGTCCTAGATTCATAGACAGTTGATCCCTTCACCACTGGAGTTCTTGTTTCACAAATCCCAGTAGCTGTACCTGGGAATCCAAGGCAATAAGATCCAGGGTCCAAGAATTCTTCAAGTACCAGTGAATTTTTCTCATGTGTAGTCTGGCTAATGGTATCATGAAGATCACTGATACCACGAGGCCTAGAATTTTGAGGAACTGTCTTGCTGAGGCCATGCTTAGAAAAGAAAAATCCAAGTAAATGCCTTGATAAATCATTACTTTGTCTTCTAGAGAGGCCTTAATTTTTACTGTGTCTATCAAACACTGCAGGAAGACAAGTTCATTGAGAGGGTTTGAGGAAGGACTTTTGAAGGTTGAGTTTGAAGCCCAAGTGGTAAAGAAGAAATGTGACTTTGTGTAAGGACTACAGGCACCTGGATGCAGAATCTGTCCAAATCAGCAAGTAACCTATATAAAAATATATGAATGCCTAGGGTTCTGCAGTAGGCAACCAGAAACACTCAAGGTGTTGTAGATTGCCCAAAGAGTAATGCAGAAAACTGATAATGTAAACCAGACACAAAATATCCCAAACATTTCCCATAATTAAGAGCGATAGGAATTTGATAATAAATGTCCTTGAAATCTAGATCACTATGAAACAATGGTGTAGAAGCAACATTAGAGCCAACTTTAAGGTGAGCATGTTGAGGTTTGGAACTTTTAGTAATGTGTTTAGAAAGGACAAATCTTGGTACCAAAATGTTTCTGGAGTACAGTCCTTTACCTTTGTGTATCACAGGCACTGGGTTTATGACCCCTCTTTCTACTATGTGATGGAGCACTGGGGGAAACCACTTTGTCTGTTCTGGTGGGTGTGCTGGAATTCCCCTGAAAGGGGGAGGGTTTTCTATCCACTGCCAAGTGTATCCTCTCCGGATTAGTCTCAGAACCTATTTTTCTGAGACTACTTGTGGCCAGGCTTCAGGGTTGAGAAAGAAAGAGTCGGGGGGGGGGGGATAATGTTGGGTGGGGGTGCCCTTTGACTTAGCATAGTCATTCCTTTGCAAGGGGTTGAGTCTGTTTTGGAAATGAACCCCTCTTGTTTGGAGAATTATCCTCGTACCATTTTCTTTTGGATCCCTGACTTTTATTTAGCTAGGATTGTTGTTTGTTTTGCCCCTTGAAGGAAGACACCTTGTTTGGGTAGAACTTGGGTACATGAAACGTCCTAGATACCCCAATCATTAATTTGTCTGTATCATCCCACTGTTTGAGAATCTGTATAACAGAGGGCCCAAACACCAATTCAGAACTTAAAGGTGCATTCAAAGTTTTGGCTTTTAAATCATCAGAGATGTTCTGATTATGTAACTAAGCATACTGTTTTAATACATCAGAAGAAGTGGCATTTCTTGAGATTGTAGCTGCTCATTCAAGCACACCTCAAAGCATGTTTTAAAACCTGAGTCAAATTATAAATAATTTCATTCATATAAGACTGCTATGCAGGTAAGGATGCAGTAAAATCTTCCAAACTGTATGCACACTGTAAAATAAATTTCCATATATAACTTTGATAATTTAACTAGAATGAGTCATCCTTTTGTCCTCAAGCTCTAATAATGTTCCCTTTTTTCAGAGGGTGTTGGATTAGATGAAGCCTAGGGCTTTTTATTTGAGCAGGCAGTGGACGAGACAGCAGCAGGGTTAGCAGTCAAATGAAATATCCAAAGACACCCTGTATTTTCTCTGAGCCTTTCTAAGGACTGCTGGAATAGTTACTGGTGTCCTGCAGGCATCAAGGGCAGTAATAGAGGAGGGATGGGGTGGCCATTGAATTGGGCATCTCAGCCTCAATAAGGTCATATACTCTGCCTAGCTCTGGGGTAGATCCCAACTGCTCTTAAGCAAAAACATCACTAAATCTAACAATCATCTGAGGAAAAGTGAACTCTTGTTTGGTTACTCAGCTGAGGTTCACCATCCAAAGAATCAGAGTGACTGGACTCGGTGTCAGCTAGGAAATTACCATTGTCCTTGACAGAGTCCTTATCATTCTATGAAACAACAGAAGGGTCTCTATCCAAACTAGCGCTAGAGCCATGGATGGGAACAGAAACACCACAATTAGCTGTCTGCGCAACAGTCTTAGCCAAGGAAATCACAGCACCCTTATAAACAGCTATAATCTGATTATCAGCTGTATGATAAAGCTTCTGGTTCATTTTCTTGTGAACTTCACTACAGGATAAAATATCTGGGTATAGAGTATTATCCATGGAAAGGGGTCTCTTACCCTGGACTACTCATGTACCTAAAGGGTTTGGTTCTCCTCTATCTGTGCCAAGTACTGGAACAGCCCCAGAGGATGTGCCTAAACCCATTCCATAGTGACCAGCAAAGCTACATTAGAGGGAGATGAGGCAATATTTAAGTGGTCTGCGGCCTGAACAGTACCCCAGCAGAATCACTAACTGTAGGCTGAGGCTTAAATTTTATTTATTTTTTTATTTTTAGGTGCAACCAGATTTGATGGGGGTGGGGTACCAGAGCTGGGATCCATCAACTCAGAGGAGAGAACACCTAATAAACTGACAGCACTGGGCAACGTATCACAGTAAGCATTTACACACACACACACACACACACATACACACACACACACACACACACACACACACACACACACACACACACACACACACACACACATACATACACATAAATCTCTGTTTTCCACCAACAATTCCTTCTGCTAAGCTGTCCAGGCTGTTGTCATGTAGCCATTACAGGAAGTCAGAGGAGGGAATTCTGAGCTCTGGAAAGCTGCCAGTGTGGGTTTGTGTAAACAAACAACCCGTGCGCCATTAAGGTAGTGTGAATGAAGAACATGACCCTATACCTCTCAGCGTCTGGCAGAAGGGGGATCCTAATCTGTATGACTTTCAGGTAGATGAAATGTGTTTTAAAAGACCACAATCAGAAGATAAGACTTTAATCTCATGTAACAGAAAATGTATGCAGAATAGTGGGAGGAGATGCTCTGAAAGGCCCACCACCAGTCTGGCCCTATTTTAAATAGGATAATGATTTCTTGTTTAGGGTAGCTAGCAAGAGAGGAAAGGCTATTTGACAGCAGCAGGTACCTAGGTTATTTAAACAAGCAGTTATGATAGTTGCTCATGGGCATATTATGGGGGGTATCCAGTCACACACACACACACACACACACACACACACACACACACACACACACACACACACACACACACACCCATATGGATCTACTTTGAAATAACAAATTGCCAAAAAACCTGAACCACAAAACATTGAGACCAGAATGTTGAACAAAGCTATTTCCTGAAAGTTTAGAACATCAACTCTCAAAACATTGAAAAACAAAAAGCAAACTTAAGCTTCCTGCCCTCCAGCAGTACAAAATACACCAACAAATAAAACACATCACCGTTTACTACTCTACGTTTAAGCAGGGGGGCAAAACCCTCTGCACACACCCCCCCCCACACCCCCTGCTAATTAAATATATCAACTCTGACATCACACTACCACAAAGAAAATGGTAACGATACCATTACACTCTGTACGGCTTCTTGTCTAAAGTTC